>NC_067490.1:54139068-54439068 GCF_947179515.1 Apodemus sylvaticus
TATCTCCCTTCCTGGTTTCCCCTCTGCAAACACCCATCCCATCCCCCCTCTACTCTGCTTCTATATGGGTGCTCCCCCATCCACCCACCCATCACAACTCACTGCCCTAGCATTCCCATATGCTGGAGAATTGAGCATTCGCAGGACCTAGGGCCTCCCCTACCATTGATACCAGATAAAGCAATCCTCTTCTACATATGCAGGTGGAGTCATGAGTCCCTCCATGTATATTCTTTGGTTGGTGGTTTTGTCCTTGAGAGTTTTGGGCTGTCTGGTTGGTTGATATTGTTGTTGTTCTTATGGGGTTGGAAACCCCTTCAGCTCCTTTAGTCATACCCCTAATTCCACCATTAAGGTACCGGTGCTGAATCTGATGGTTGGCTGCAAGCATCAGCATCTGATTTGGTCAGGCTCTGGCAGAGCTTCTCAAAATTATGATTCCCAGGACCTCCTTATTCTTCCTTCCATGTGTATGCATCTCCATATCCTTTAGTATATTATAATATCATCTGTTTAATTGTTTACTGTTTGCTGTCTTCTTCACCCTCTCTCAGATGAAGAGAAGTGATGGCTCAGCCATTAAAGGTGAAGTGAAGCATACAATCAAATGACAGAGTTGGGGAACTCTTTTTTCAAATTAGGATATCTTGAATGTGAAAGTACCACACACACACACACACACACACACACACACACACACACACACACACACACTACATCTTTAGGTATGTCTATGTAATCAATAATTTGACAGTTTCACATTTAAACAATTCATAAATTGCAGATATAAAAATATTCATTTATACATTTTTGGCTTTCAGAAAGAAAGATAGAACTATTATCAGAGGTGATGTGATGAGTGTAGGAGTGAGGAAATCATTACAGTTGAGGCAAACAGTCTATCACCACCAGGTGGTGAACAAATGATGTTCTCTTAAGCCATCCAAAAGAAGTAATAGATAAGGGAGTCCATATTTTTGACTTTCCAGGTCAGTATCAAAGATGATTATGGGGTGGGACACATAAGTAAAGACTTGGGGAAAGCTAACCTGGGTGGAACCAGAAAAAGAAACACAGCAGTAAAGTGTCTGAGTAAATGCACAAATTCTACTTCACCTTATAGCCATTGAAAGGGAGTAGTAAGTGATAGCCATTCAAACTGTCTTTGACCAAGTATGTGGCATATAGGAATTTTCTGTAGAGGAAGAACTTACTTTTTTATTGCATAGGTTCAACATCCAAACATTTTGACTGCAGCTCTCAATGTCATGATACAACATTCCTGGTAGCATCATTACTAGTAGCAAAAATGTTCAAAATAGTCACATCACCTTTTCTCTTCTTGCTTATTGCTAGTTTCCTTGCAACTTCACATGCTCATAGTGGAAGTCTGTAGTGACTACATGATACTACTGCCCATTACCACAGAGATTCTCAAGTAAGGATGGATCATTTTAGTTCTGGGAAGCTAATCACCTAGAGAGAACTGGTTCCCAGTCAGGTGGTTATCAGTATTTTAGAACTATTGTAGATGATTTGTCATTGAACATCGGGTCCCAGTGGAGAGAACACAGAACCAATAGAAGGCAAATAAGCAGTTCAGCAGTAGTCAGAAATGACCAGGTTTGGATTAAAAATGAAGAGCAGCCAATGGAAGCACCCATCACCTCTGCAGAGAGGCTACTCCAAGTCAACAAAGAAGACTGCAATTCACTAGCTACTGCGAGACCATTTGACTGAGCTGAAAACTGTATGCCACAGAGAACTGTGTGGCAGCTCTCATGCTCAACATAGAATCACCTTCCTGCTAGTGTGATGGCCTGTGTCTTTCTAGCAGTCCCAGTAAAGCTTTCCTTCCTTGTACCTTTTGAGGCAAACTGGGACATACCCCTTACTATTCTGATCACTTCTGTACCCACCCTAGAAACTGTGACTTTGTAAGGTTAACTTAAAGTAAAGGAAATAAAAGTAAAATTACGTCAGAGCTCTTAAAAACATTTCTGATAAATGTGTACTTTGATTTTAGGGCAAACACATATATGTATTTCAAATTATCAGTTTAGATATCTTTTGTCCTAGCTTGCCTACTCAACATCTATCTGATAGGCTTCTAGAGGCATCTTGTAAAGTCTAATCTAAGTCAGTTAGCTCACACTGATGCCAATGCCTCTTTGGAATGAGACTCCTGGTATTGACCATACACTTTCATTCCATGCAATATAGAACAATTAAATAAAAAACTTGAAAGGTATTTGAAGTTTTTTTTTTTAATTTTTCTTTACATGTGCACACTGTCACAGAGGAACAGTGCCAGTCCAAACCAGAACCAAGAGTCAACTATTATGATATTCTGATCATAATAACTATTAAGAACTTCTGATCATATATTTTGTAAATTGGAGCTATCATTGTGGTGGCCATTGTACCTATGGTGTTGTAGATTTTTCAAAATTAGTTTGATCCTTCTTTATAGGTTCTAATAAAAAGACCTAAGAGAGATACTTACCTAGACCTATGATCTGTTCCCAGACTAGTTCTCCACTGACATGAATAGTAGTATCAAGGGTTAGGGGAAGACAGGATATATGTCACTAGAAAGTAAAAGGGAGTTAATGCAAAAAAAATTACAGTCCCACAGAATCCTGCCTTCAATCTGTAGTTGAGAGAATTAATTCATTTCTTTTTTACTTCTCAATTATTCAGCCTTCGAAGCTGTTCTAAATAAACATTGCCTCTCTCTTTGATGACACCAAATAAATATACTGCTAATTATTCATGAACTTTCCTCATACCTCACATGTTCTTTCTAGGGCCCCCTTTAAAAATTTTTACAAGGTACACTGTCTGCTACAAGGAAACAGTTTGGGTAGAGTTGATCAAATTGGGCTGGCTTCTCAGCTCACAGAGATTCCATAATGCACTTATCTGGTTCCCAAGCTTTAAGAACCTGCCATTTTCCTCTCTTTTTCTCAAATACATACTGTTTAATTTTTTCCTAACCCCTAAGTATTCTCTCTTCAAAATGAATAATTTTATTATTTGAGAGTTTCAGAAAACGTATTCAGAAAATGTCATATTCATCCCCAGTTCCTCTCCCAACCTCACTTTTATTTTAAATTTAAAAATCCTTCCACTCCAGTTTGTACTATCCATGTGCTTCTGGAATGGGGTCATGCACTGGAGCATAGTCCCCCTACAATGCACCATATTATTAAAGAAAATTTACTGTTTCAAGTGTGATTGGGTCTTTTGAGCTAAAGCAAATGTTCTTTCCTAAGGTGTTCTAGCTATAAGCAAGAGAACAAAGCTTTTTCCTTTTGTTCCATAGACCTTTGAGTACCTAAGTCATGCAGTAACTCCACGGTGCTTCCGAACATACCTCACTGGCCTGGAAGAGCACTAAGGTGAACAGAAGGGAAAGTGGTGCTGACAAAGATGGAGAAGAAATTGAGAGGTGGTATTCTTATCATCTGTGTTAGCTTAGACTTCCCTTCTGTCCCGGTCTGCAGGGGGTTTCGACAGGAGACCCTAGGAGAAAAGGACAGAGAAACAGAGACAGAAGACTCGAAGAAGAAGGCCAAGACCAACTTTGTTCAAGGCCCCCAAAACTGTATTTTCTCAGGGAACTTATACAGGCATGGAAGAAATAAGGCAAGTGGGATTTTCCACGTAGCCCGGGCATTCTGCCAAGGTGAATCTCTGGCAGCTGTAAGATGTTTTCTTCTTCTGGGAGGGCACAGTGACCATTGGCCACCCGATCTCTCCAAGGTCTGTAGCTGAGGAGAAGTCAAAACCTAAGCCTATCTTTAAAATGAAATCTAAACAGTAAGGTCAGTTTGGCTCCTGGCACATTCCTTGGCAATGCCAGCCAATTTGTTTTGTTCTCCTGTTAGAGTCTGAATGTGAAGTGTCCTTAATTGTCACATGTGTTTGAGGATTTTGCTACTAGCTTGTGACACTGTTCCATAGGTTGGAGAACTCTTAGGAGGTAGAGTCTAGCCGGGGCAAGTGATTCACTGAGGGAGATGCCTGGAGAGCTATAGTGTAGGCTTAGTTCAACCAGATCAGTCTCCCCCCACCCGTCTGTCTGTCTGTCTGTCTGTCTGTCTGTCTGTCTCTCTCACTCACTCTCTCTGCTTCCATATCTATTGAGTTTTAACAAGCCCCTCTACTCTCTGCCCTTCCCCCACCCCAGCCTCAGCAAATCCCACTGCTAAGGTACCACTGAAAGAACTTTTTGGTGCAGTTCATTTTTGAGGGAGAAGAATGGACTGTTGCCCTTTCAACCAAGAGTCAAAATAAATTCCCTCTCCTTCAAGTTGCTTCCTTCAAGTACTTTGTCAGGGCCTGGGGAAGTAATTAATGTCCTTTTATTCTCTCCTTTCTCTCTTTTTTTTTTTTTTTTACCTGTGTTCTGCTCTGCCTTGCAAAGCTAGTCTTTTCCAAATAAACCAATCATAAAAAGAAAACTGCTGCTGGGCAGTGGTGGTGCATGCCTTTAATCCCAGCACTTGGGAGGCAGAGGCAGGAGGATTTCTGAGTTCGAATCCAGCCTGGTCTACAGAATGAGTTCCAGGGCAGGTGGGGCTACCCAGAGAAACCCTGACTCACAAAACAAACAAACAAAACAAAACAAAACAACAACAAAAGACAACTGTTGCCTGATTCTTTCTGCGTGAGGAATCTATAGTTGTCAAACTTTTAGAAACAGAAAATACAGTGGTGGTTGCCAAAGTTCAGGGAAGGGAGGGAGGGGACTCTTGTTTGATGATATAGTTAGGACTGGGTGTTCTCCCTACTCAGACATATACCTCACATATGTTATCAAATTAGATATGTAGCCAACAGACATTGAACTTTTGATTCACCTTCATTTACCATTCAAGTGCTGGTAATATAAACATGACCAGTAAATTTAGCTTTTATGAAGAGCAGCGGGCTTAACCCAGGGCATTGAGCTGCATGCATCTTTAGTCCCAGAGTAAGTTTTACTAGATGAAACTGTATAATAATGTAATGCAGCTAATAGTTGTTGTATTGTATAGCAAAAGAGGCTAAGATGGTAAATTTTATGTTATATTACCAAATTAAAAACTGACTTAATAGCTGGGAAGAGTGGTGTAGTGGTATATGTTCCTAATCCCACAACTCAGGAGGCAGAGGCAAGAGGACCTCTATGAGTTGAAGGCTAGCCATGTCTACAAAGTAAATTCATAACAGCTAGGGCTATGTAGAAAGATTAAAACCAAACAAGAATAACACTCCCCTCCCACTCCCCCAAAACTCCAACTGTTAGTATCAGGTGCATCTATGAACAGCTAGAAGATATAACAAGTTCCCATTGCCATGGCTACAAGACACATCATCTCTAGGCTACAGCACTGCTCCTGCCTCTATTGGATGGCACCCACCAACATCCCTTTTGCACAGGCACCACATGCATCACAGCCTGGAAAAAAGACATGTACCCCTACCCTACCCATACACTTTTTTTTCCTTCTCTGCTTCCATTTCACCCCCTCAGAATTTGTCTTTGCCAATAAAACTTCCCACATGAGACCTGTGTGAGATCTGTCCAGGACTGTGTCGCATATTCTATCACCAACCTGTCGTGGAATTTACTTGTTCAATCACATTTGGGCAGGGGGGAGGTGTGTGATTGGACAGGGAAGAGGGAGGCGGAGCTAAGAGTTGCAGAGACAGCATCTCAGAGTAGAGGAGAAACCAAGTTGGAGGCAGATGGACAGGATCCTGAGCAGGCGTGGTTTTAATAGTCACCAGTAGCTATGATTTCACAAGGTTAGAAATATTGGGATAAAACTTTTATTAATATTAAGTGGCTATGAAATTACTATATTTTCATCTTGTAAATTATGATTTTATTGTTATATAAATTTGACTGTTTAAAAAATGATCTGAGAGAGAAAAAGGATGAAGTTGGCTGCCCTAGGCTGAGAATCGAGCCATAAGATGGCATAAGATTGCTTTACTTGCCTCACAGGATTATATTTTGTCTAATGTGGGCTCGATGGGAATACTGGGTTTTATATCCTCTTGGCAGCATAGGAAAGGTCTAAGTATTGGCACATACAGTATTTCAGTTTACTTCATTTGTTTTGGATTGTTTTAATTTGAACTAGGATAGGGAATATTAGTCACTGATTCCAGAGTAGAGAGTGCAGTGATAATCATTGCCTGCTTTGACCAAGTATTAATTGTCTATGTCTGTGGCTCCAGATAAGAGAGTTCAATAGACAGATATTATACAGGTATTAATAAAATGTGTTTGTGGCTCTGGGCAGAGAGCCAAACAGAAAGATGGTATAGATTGTTTAATGAGCCACAGGAAACTCATATTCTGCTAATGTGGGCTTCTTGGGAATCTTGAGTGTCTTTTCCTGCTTGGCAAGATAGGAAAGGCCTAGTATAGATACATACAGTATTGTAGTTTACTTCATTTTTTTTAGATTGTTTTGATTTTCAAAATGGATGTGATTTTTTAGTTTTGTGGTTAATTATTCCTCTGAGAGAGAGGTCTAAATAAAGGGTTTTCTGATTACTGGCTCAAGGATATACTCATTTGGGAATTTTTTTCATACTTTCCACAACTCCAAACTAACAAAAAACCTGAATTAATATGCTAGAGTTCATTTTTAAAAGGAGAAATGAGGGTATGTTCTTTGTGAGAACTTAGGCCTTAGTTCCCATTATTCCTTGATCTCTATTTCTTGCCTTCTGAAGGAGAAGCCAGTATCAGGATCTGGGATTTTCTAATAGGGAATCAAGAGAGTGTAGAGGTAAACAAACAAACAAACAAAAAACAAACCAACCCCCCCAAAACAAAAAACAAACAACAAACAAACAAACAAACAGTCCAAGAAGAGAAGGGGAGATTTCTTTGACAAGGAGATTCTGAAAAGAGAAGGGGGGAAACAGGAGAAAATTGAGGCCCCTGGAACTTACAGAGAGCCTGTGCTCTGAGGCAGATGAACTCAGTAGCCTGAACCTTTGTGGGAAGAGCCTCTTGCTCTAACAATAGAGTCCCATCAGAACCTGTTTCTTTGTGAAAGCCTGAAGGTTAGCATCTTCATTTTCCTCTGTAAAATGTGCAACTATACAAGACACGCTCTAATGAGGGTAGTGTATGAGACAAGCAAAGAGATTTAAAAAGATAATAAATAGAGTCTAAAATTGAGTCTTCTTTATATATTTTAAAACTAGACATTGGATTTTAAATAAGTTATGGAATAGTTAAAATACAAACTATAAAACAGTTATAGAACAGTCATGTATACGATCATGGTATACAGCATATCAATGTGCTATACTCTTCAGATGCAGTATAGATTAGCTTTTACTAATGTGAAATTCACTTAAAATCCCTCCCAGCCTCATCTCTCTTTTCTCTCACCAAAGTACACTTCTCTTGTTGTGGTGGTTAGAATGAGAAAGGCCCGCATAGGCTCATTTTTTTTAAATGTTTGGTTTCCAGTGGGTAGACTGTTATATGACGTTTAGGAGGTATGGACTTGTTGGAGGAAGTATGTCTCTATGGTAAACATTGACATTCAAATGCCTATGTCAGGGTCCAATCTATCTCCTCTCCTCCCCTCCCCTCCCTCCTCTTCCCTCCCCTCTGTCCCCTCCCTTCCGCTCGCCTCCCCTCCACTCCCTTCCCCTCCCCTCCCCTTCTTACCTCTCCCCTCCCCTCCACTCCATTCCCCTTCCCTCCCCTTCTTATCTCTCCCCTCCCTTCTTCCCCTCCCCTCTCCTACCCTTCTCTCCCCTCCCCTCCCCTCTTTCCCCTTCCTTCTCCTTCCCTCCCCTCCCCTTTCTCTGTCTCTGTCTCCGTCTCTGTCTGTCTCTTTCTCTCCTCTCTATGTCTCTATCTCTATATTTCCTGCTTGTGGATAATATGTAAGCTTTCAACTGCTGCTTCAGAACCATGTCTGCCTACTTGCTGCTAACCCTCCCTACTCCCAATGAAGAATATGAATTCACATTCTGAAACCATAAGTAAAACCCCCAATTAAGTGCTTTCTTTTATAAGTTGCCTTGGTAATGGGATCTTCTCACAATATAAAAACAATAACTTGACATTTATTTTTCTAGATTTATACTTTCATCACACATGCTACAGATGTTTGCTTAAATAAGTATTTTCTTGTGATATTTTTGAAAAAAATTAAGATTTGTTTTGTGCATTCAATATTCTATGTTCATAGCACTTGCATGTTATATGTGGTGCCTTTGTGCCATTTTAACTCTTCTACAGCAAGTCATTATATGACTATAATTAACTTATCTATTGTCCTTTGAATAATGGTAGACTGTTTGCTACTAAAACTCTCAATTTCAGTGGCTATGTCAGCCCATAGGGGAATCTACCCGTCATGAAACTGCTTGACAGCCCTGGGACAACCTTCCTGGGGAAAACACGCATGTTAGGTTCCTGATGTCAAAATGGGTGCATTCCAAAAAAGAAAATGATTCTGAGAAATGTATTTGCCTTTTGGACTTCTTTTTCTGGAGCTCTGTCCAAGTCCTCTCGACATCACAGAGATTCTTCTATCTTGCAGAAACAGGAGGGATTAATATTCCTGGACTCAAGTATATATTAAAAAGCATTAAAACTTTCGCTACATAAGTAGAAGCAGGACAACAGCATTATTGAAAAGGTTTAGCTATTTCTCTTTCTACAAGTAGAAGAGGGATTTGAATAGAGAGTGGATAGACTGGCCATTTATATCAATACAAGTCTTCAAAGGAGACACTTAGTGTTTCAAACTTAATATAGTATGTATAACTCGAGTGCCTAAGATCAGTGGCTCCCAGGAGCTGCAAATCAATATATACTGCCTGGGGAGTGAGTAGAGCCACACACCTATAAATACTGCTTTCTGGTATGGTTTTATTTTTTAAAGAGGATTGAGATCGTTACATACCCAAAATACTTTGTTTCTACTTGTAGAAATGAATAACATCATCTCCTTCTGATTTTCTCCCCACATACCTGTTCCTCTCAGTTTTTGAAGGGTTATCATGTTGTGTTTTATAAGAAAAGAGAAAGAGGCCAGGATATGTTTTGGTAGAGCCAGTTATAGTGAAGTTGGAGGGGGTGTCTCTGCTGACTCATGCTGGGGCATCCCTTCCTCCTGAGGTACCAGCTATAGGATGGATATAGTATGGAATAGAGTTTTTTTTTAGGGCATGCTAAGCAGGGTTGGGAAGAGAGTAGACATAGGGGGAAGGAGGGAAGAGGAGGGGGCAAGCATACCTGTGAAGAGGGGGTAGGGGGAAGGGGAGAAATGGTTAGGGAGAGAAAGGGAAGAGAATAAGAGTATAAGAGCAAGAGAGCAAGGAGGGGCCAACAGTCCCTTTTATAGTAAGGCAGGCATACCTGGCGGTTGCCAGGTAACTGTGGGGCAGAGCCTAGGAGAAATGCTAACATATCACCTAACAGGAACTTAGCTATAGAAGCCGTATATGTAACACTTTTTGCAAGTGTGGCCAAAAGTAGGGCTTGTTTGAATAAACAATGAGTCATTTATTTCAATATTTAATAAATTAAAGTGTGAAGTTGAGGTGTAAGTCATTCTTCCAATCACTTTATGGACTCTGGGATCCTATGAAGAGACCCACAAATTGGGGCCATAGTAAGACTAATTGTGGCTGTGAGCAGAAGAACAGTGGAATCCAGTATATAAAAAATAAGAAGACAAACTTCACCTCCTGGCTACAGCATAGGAGAGCATTGGTTATCACATGTGATCACCTGCTCTATAGAATTCTGGAAATAATCAGAGATTTACTATGTAGAAGCATAGTATGGAGGCAATGATGCCTTACAGTTTGAATACGAGACATGGAATCAGCTTTGTTTCCACAGGCTGTTGAAGCACATATGCTGCCAAAGAATGCTACCTTTTCTCCTCTCAGGAGTGCTAACAGTAAATGCTTACATTTCTTTATATCTAGATGCACAGAGATCCCGTAGTAAGAGATTAATTTTATAATGAGTGCTTTAGGCTTAAACTAGAAGGAAATTATTGAAGAAAAAATGAGAAAAGATTTTTATATAGCAATTTCTGAGGACTTGACTAATACATACACTTTGTATTCTATATACTTTGGATATAACTTCCTATCTTTGTTGTTACCTGAATGCTGATAGGAGAAAGATAATATTAATATACTTTTCAGCTACCTGAAGTTGAGGTTTCACAGGAATTTTTATGATATTTTAATAAGGCATGTACTTTAAAATATTTTTGAATTAGTTTCTTCCTTCATACATAATCATTAGTTGTACTGAGATGATATATTTTATTTGTTTATTACATTGCCTCAACTTTTCAAATACACTTGACTTGCTAAGATAGAGAATATGTAGCATTTGTATCCATTAGGGATGGCAGATACCTCATTAGTTACTCAAATCATGTTGGAGCTTAAGATTCTAAAGTTTAATGTATGCACTTATTCTTTCTTGTAACTTCTTTTTTTTTTTTTCAGTTATAAAGATCCCCAAGAACATACCAGAAGATGGGAGTTTGAATTATTACACTGTTCTTCGTACTGGTTATCTGTTATTCACATTTAAAAACTGGTTATCTGTTATTCACATTTAAAAAACAAACAATCAAACAAACAAAAAGCATACAAGCGGAAAAAAAAAAAAGCAGAACAAACCAAAAAACAATAGAGACAAGGTAAGATGTAAAAAACCAGAGGCTCATTTACAAGCACCAAACATTCTAGTCTCCCCCTTCCTTCCCTCCCCTCCCAGTTTCATCATTTATTTGCCTCTGCCTTGTTCCATTAGCTTGTTAACAGTATGGTTTCTATAGCAACACCTATTGGTTGTTGTGATAATGAAGGCCACAGTGAGATCTCCTGCCGAGAAATCCTTGCTGCTGACAAGATCAACTCATATTTTCTTTGTCTGATGTTTTCTATTTCTTCTTGGAATGACCCTTTTAGCAGAATATAAGCGATTTCAATTAATTACCTGTGAAATAAACAGAAGTCAGGTACCTGTGACAGCATGTCCGATGTTAGCTTTATCCCAGTGGTAGTGAGGCACTGCCTGAAAAAACACGCCAATTTTCTTAGCCATAAATCCCACTACCCAGCACTGTTAACATGAAATAAAATGAGGGTCATTCACTTCTTTCGATCAGAGCTAGAAGGTTTTATTTAGAGAAAAATTCCCATCTACTCTGGGTTTAGGACTTCATCAAAAGAGGAAAAGGAAATGTCTGGTGCTATTTTTGATGAGTGATAATAGTATCTTAGTAATCAAAATAGAAAAATAGAATAAAATAGAATAATGTATAAAATTAAAATGTAGAACCTTAATTGTGATAATATAGAATTAGACACTCACTGAAGCACTTACACAATAAATCCCCCTTTTGTCTCTCTTTCTAGAAATAATAGATACTAAGCCTCTATTTGATGTTCCTCTTTTAAAATTATTCAATTAACTGCTCACCCATTTTACTTTGAGACACTCATTCTTACGATGTTAAAATTGGAACAACTGAAAAATCATGAGTTTTATTGATTGTGAATTTTATCAATTTTACACCATGAACTAAAATTAAAGAATTGCTGCTTAGAGTATTAACTGTGGTTAAAGCAGGTTCTCATGAGTTGATAAACTCTGACCTTATTTTTATTTACTTCAATTTCTTTCAGAGTCTTCCTGATTTTATCATAGTCGCCTCTAATGGCTCTTTAATGATGGTTTTTATTTTATTTTTTTACTTGTAAGTTAGGTGTTTTATGTAATTTAATATGATAAACAGCACATTTTATTCCTAAAATATTTATACTAAGAATATTAATCTTTTATTCAATCCATTTTATTCTACATAAATGTATATAGTACAACATAAAATATAAGTTCAAAAATTTCTATATCTCTTCTTGAAATTTTCATCTACAGAACTCAATCCAGTTGTTAAAATGATTAATGCTTCCAGTGTAGTTTCCCAATTTTTTTTCTATATTCTCTAATACATGACCTGCACTTCTAGTTGGTCTGACTGGCTATTGTGTTCTTATGTATAGAGTACTCTATCCTTAATATTCTCAGCTGCAAGCATATTTTCTGCCTACTGATCAACTTTTTTTTATTAGATCTTCGCTTTATTTACATTTCAAATGATATCCCCTTTCCTCATTACTCCTCCAAAAACTTCCTCAGGTAGTACTATGTCCAATTTTCTGAGGAACTGCCAAACTAATTTCCAGAGTAGTTTTACCAGCTTGCAATCCCACCAGCAATGGAGGAGTGTTCCTCTTTCTCCACATCCCCTCCAGCATCTGTTGTCTCCTCAGTTTTTGATCTTAGCTGTTCTGACTGGTATGAGGTGGAATCTCAAGATTGATTTGATGTACATTTTCCTGATCATTAAGGATGTTGAACATTTCTTTAAGTGTTTTTCAGCCATCCAGTATTCCACAGTTGAGAATTCTTTGCTTAGCTTTGTACCCAATTTTTAATAGGATTATTTGC
This sequence comes from Apodemus sylvaticus, assembly GCF_947179515.1. Classification (NCBI taxonomy): domain Eukaryota; kingdom Metazoa; phylum Chordata; class Mammalia; order Rodentia; family Muridae; genus Apodemus; species Apodemus sylvaticus. Next base: position 54,151,595 of record NC_067490.1, read on the forward strand.
TTCTCTGGAGTCTTTTTGAGTTCTTTGTTTATATTGGATATTAACCCTCTATCAGATGTAGGATTGGCAAAGATCTTTTCCCAATTTGTTGGTTGCTGTTTTGTCCTATTGACAGTGTCCTTTGTCTTACAGAAGCTTTGCAATTTTATGAAGTCCCATTTGTCAATTCTTGATCTTAGAGCATAAGCTATTGGTGCTCTGTTCAGGAAATTTTCCCCTGTGTCCATGTGCTCCAGATTCTTTCCCAGTTTCTCTTCTATTAGATTCAGTGTATCTGGTTTTATGTGGAGGTCCTTAATCCACGTGGACTTGAGCTTTGTACAGGGAGATAAGAATGGATCAAGTCGAGTCACTCTACATGTTGACTGCCAGTTGACCCAGCACCACTTGTTGGAAATGCTGTCTTATTTCCACTGGATGGTTTTAGCTCCTTTGTCAAAGATCAAGTGACCATAGGTATATGGGTTCATTTGTGGGTCTCAGTTCTGTTCCTACCTGTCTTTGTACCAATACCATGAAGGTTTTTTTTTTTTTTTTTTTTTTTTTTTATCACTATTTCTATATAGTATAGCTTGAGGTCAGGGATGGTAATTCCGTCAAAAGTTCTTTTATTGTTAATAATAGTTTTCGCTATCCTGTTTTTTTTATTCCAGATAAATATGCAAATTGCTCTTTCTAACTCTATGAAGAATTAAGTTGGAATTTTAATGGGGACTGCATTGAATCTGTATATTGCTTTAGGCAAGATACCCTTGCCAATCCATGAGCATGGGATATCTTTCCATTTTCTGAGATCTTCTTCAATTTCTTTCTTCAGATACTTGAAGTTATTGTTATAAAGATCTTTCACTTGCTTGGTTAGAGTCACACCAAGATATTTTATATTATTTCTGACTATTGTAAAGGGCGTCATCTCCCTAATTTCCCTCTCAGCCTCTTTATCCTTTGAGGAGAGGAAAGCTACTGATTCGTTTGAGTTTATTTTATATCCAGCCACCTTCCTGAAGTTGTTTGTCAGGTTTAGGAGTTCTCTGGTGGAATTTTTGAAGTCACTTAATTGTACTATCATATCATCTGCAAATAATGATATTTTGACTTCTTTGTTTCCAATTTGTATCCCTTTGACTTCCTTTTGTTGTCTGATTGCTCTGGCTATGACTTTGAGTACTATGCTGAACAGGTAGGGAGAAAGTGGACAGCCTTGTCTAGTTCCTGATTTCAGTTGGATTGCTTCAAGTTTCTCTCCATTTAGTTTGATTTTGGCTGTATATTGTTTTTACTATGTTTAGGTATAGTCCTTGAATTCCTGATCTTTCCAAGACTTTTATCATGAAGGGGTGTTAGATTTTGTGAAATGCCTTTTGAGCATCTAATGAAATAATCATGTGTTTTTTTGCTTTGGTTTGTTCATATAGTGGTTTACATTGATGGATTTCTGTATATTGAACCATCCCTGAATCTCTAGGATGAAGCCGACTTGTTCGTGGTGGATGATCATTTTGAAGTGTTCTTGGATTCAGTTGGCAAGAATTTTATTGAGTATTTTTACATCAATATTCATATTGATGATGTTTTCTAATGCACACAGTGAATGAACTACTGTTAATCTGGACACCAAAGAATTTTATTCAATTTCTCAGTCGATAAATTAAGTAATTCCCTAAGTATTATAAAAGCTTGTACATTTATCCATATTTTAAATGTTAACTGCCATCCCAGGTCCTAATCTCTGGAAATAAAAAGTTATATGGGATGATATTGAGCTTTTCAGTTTCAATGACTAATGTTAAGTGGGTATGTGAATTAAGACTTGACAGTTGACAAAAGGTCATGGACTACCATTTTTGTTTCTAGCTCTAATTTCATCATATAATTGCACAAATGTCATTTATTTGCATTTAGAGGCAATTCCAGTATCTACCATATAACCCCTAAGGTCTCCTTTCTAACACACACACACACACACACACACACACACACACACACACACACACACAAAGAGTGAGAGACAGACAGACAGGCTTGCTGTCCTGCCAAGATGCACTAGTAAACAAAGCTAGTACCTATCTTCAAAAACTATATCTTCTAAGGGACAAATGATAAGAAAGTACATAATTTAATTAGCGAGAATTGTCATGGTGGAATCCAGAAGGAAGCATCACTTGTAGAGTTCACTGGAACCCTTAATTCAGGTAGCACTATTAGGAATTATTTTCGAGACAAAATGTCATTAACACCTCAAATATCTGGTTATCACTTATCAATTTCTTTACTAAGGATAGCTCCTGTGCATGCAGTAGGATTACACTAGATGGACACACATCCACCTTGTGCCCTCGAAGAAGCAGTCAGTAAGTCAAACTCTGATTAGATGAAAGGAAGCAGAGAGGCAGAGGGAAACAGAGAGACAGAGAGACACAGAGACAAAAAGACACACACACCACACACACACACACACACACACACACACATACATACATACACACACACAAACAGATTATGATTGAATTAACTCTTGTTTCATCCATCTCTGTTCTTATGGCCTGTCATTCCCTCATGTGTTTCCAAAGTAAGCCACAGGTCATCTCATGATCCATTTTAAACTTGTTTGATCTAGCATGACATCAATATATCAAACACTATGTTGCTTAAACTTTCAGGCCTCAAAACTGTGAGCCAAGTAAACCACTTTTTTTTTTTTAAGATAAAGTACCCGTTTATCTGGTATTTTGTTTTAGTTACAGAATATTGGCTTATGTACTTTCTTTATGGCTAATGTATCTTCTGTAATCACTTTATAAAAAATTGATTCCATGCCTCACAATGGAATATTTTGTTTTGTAACTACTGATTTTCTTTAGCTTTTTCTGATCATCCAATCAGAGTTTGACTTACTGACTGTGCTTCTTCGAGGACTTTGTTTACCAATGCATCTTGGTAGGACAGCAAGCCCTTACTGATACTCAATAATTGGTTGGTAAGTGAATACTCAAGGTCTGCAGTATTAAGTTTAAATTCCCCAGATTCTCTGTGAAGAATTTCCCATTTGGGTAATGAAGGCTATTGGCATTTTATTTGAGAAAATTATTGGATAGCATTGTCTATTTCTGGTTTCTGGGCCCTAAATGCCTGGCATAACCCAACTTGAAGATGTACCAATCCATGCTGCCACCCCACCTCTCCATTCAGCTTCCCTTTTACTAGGAATTCCAAAGGGTTCCTTCTTTAAAATGAACTTAGGTTCAAGAAAGTATTAGGTCACAAACATCATTAGTCATTATTTCCCATGGAAACAGCTTAATTTCTATTCTTTCTGCTGTACAACTGCTTAATAATTAACAAATACCTCTAAATCTTTAATTCACCTTGCATATTATTAAATTTATTAGATAAGAGCAATGTGGAAATTTAAGAACAGTTCAGTCATACTATCTTTTTGGAAGACAGATTTATAAATTAGTCTGCCATTTCGATAATAAATAAATTAAAAAAGACGCCTACATATGTGTGTGTTACAGGGGATGTAGTTCAGTGATAGAGTGCATAAGGTCCTTGGTTTGAGTTCTCAGCATTACAAAAAACATAATAAAAATTTAGAAAATACACTTTTTTAAAATATTTTTTGTTCTATATATTTTTATTTACATTTCAAATGATTTCCCCTTTTCTAGCCCCCCACTCCCCAAAAGTCCCATAAGCCCTCTTCCTTCCCCCTGTTCTCCCATCCACCCATTCCCACTTCCCTGTTCTGGTTTTGCCCTATACTGCTACACCGAGTCTTTTCAGAACCAGGCCACTACTCTGTTCTTCTTGTACATCATTTGATGTGTGGATTATGTTTTGGGTATTCCAATTTTCTAGGTGAATATCCACTTATTAGTGAGTACATAATAAGAACTTCAAGACTCTGAAGAAGGAAATGGAAGAAGACCTCAGAAAATGGAAAAATCTCCCATGCTCATGGATTGGCAGGATTAATATAGTTAAAATGGCCATTTTGCCAAAAGCAATATACAGATTCAAGGAAATACACTTTTTTTAAAAAAGGGGGGGTAACAATAAATGGAGTTCCTGAAAGTAGTTTGAATATAATTCTTGGAAAAAATCATAATTGAGTACTTGAAAATAATTGAGCAGAATTTTAAGTGACAATTTCCACTAAAATGCTGAACATAAAATGAAGAGTAATAAAATAAAAACAGACAAGAATATACATTTCACCAAGTGCTGGGTTAAGCGTGTTAATGATGTGTGTGTCCGGACTTCGTTCCTCAGAAATCATCTTACCTATCAGTATTTCCTGAAGCCTGTGGCTCTCTATAATACCTTACATAATATGTGTTAGCTTTCTCCTGGGTGAAGACAATTGTTTCTTTTATTTTCATACTGAATTTGACAGGTTATATATTTAATAAAACATGATTTTTTTTTCTTGGTAATTGGCCTGTCAGATAAGTTTCCTTCCTAAATCTGATTTTATACAACTTTCTGTTCCTTGCTAGACTGTTGTGGGGCCCACTTAAATCCAACATAACACAAACACCAGGTAAATGAAGATGACAAAATTTTATTGCAATCAAGCTGCTAGTGATCAGTTATTGTCTTTGAGCAGACTCAAGAGCTGAACTGCCACTCTGAAGAAAAATTGCATAGCAAACTTAAGGATGGCACCACAACTCATACAATACATTTTTTGTTTTTACATAAGTGGTTGATCAAAGGAGTTTTCTCCAATAAGGATAGGAGTAGGTTCCTGGGCCTAGGAATCTGAACTTAGTTTGCCCCAGTCAGCAAGATGGAGACGTCCTTGAGATGTCTGGACTTAGACAATTATTTCCTTATAATAGAAGCTGTTCAACTATTAGAAAGTCTCTAGCTCCCCTATGCCTATGGCCAGTGACCTTGAATTTAGTTTCTCCATATGATTGAATGGAATCTGAAAACAAAATTGTAGTACTTAGAATAAGGGATTTTTTTTGTTTATTCCCAACAGGACATCATATAAAATAAGAGTGTAATAATTAACTTAATAACAGCAACATTAATAAATTGATATTCATATCTAGCTTTGTATGTATAAATAATATTTTTCTTTTCTTCTAGTGAATTTTAACCTTTTTATTAATTTTGATATATGAGTTTGTTATGAGAGATTTGAGTTTCTTTATTCTTGCTTCAAGTTAAGACATCTAGCCTCTGTCCGTCCCAGGCATCCCATTAGAAGTAAGTCTTAATATTTTCTTCAAATTCTTAGGAAGTCAATTCTGATCATGCTAAAACCATTTTTTTTGTCTGTGACAGATCAGAATTGTACCTTTACAATAACTCAAGCATTAAGTTGTGAGGAGATTGTCGTAACCTATGTGATACTTTTCTGAAATGTAAGAAGCAGCCCAAAGTCTATCTTGTTGCCCAGTTTTCTCTTACTGGGCCCATCTATGTAACAAAGCGAGTCTTCCCTCTATACATATCCCTATCTCTCCTCTATGTAAAAATTATACCTTCCTTCTCTACGCTCACTTTCAAAATACAACTTCTAGGAAGGAGTAAAATAGGGAAAGAAACAGGAGATGAAGTGAGCTTTGAGACAATTTAGAAACTATAAAGATATTTCTTTGAACAGTTAAAATAAAATGTTGTTTTTTCCTCAAATAAACAGTCCTATTTGCAGAAAAGATTTAGTAAGATGAAGTATCTGACTGAATCAAAAAGAAAAAGAAAGTTTTGAGACTTAGCTAATTAATGAGACAGTTAATTTCAGTGATGATGATCTCATGCTGTGCATTCCACAAACTCCAGACCTGCCATGTATTTTGGTTTAATTACATATTCAAATTCATTCAGATTTAACTAAGAAATCACTTACTACTGCATGAAAGCATGGGCTACCCTTTTAACATTTTCAAGTGAGGTTGTCAACTCTGTTTTACTTTATGTGAAATGTATGAGCTCAAATGATTTGGATTGTAAATCATCTATATTCCTGTAATTGATTGTAGCCAAGTAAAATGGAACTTACTGTGAGCAGTCATCTAAGCTCAATAGAATTTGTAGATAGTCTGTGAATCAGAAATGTTAGGGTAGAGAGTCTAATAGAGATAGAGAAACACTAAACATAAAAGAAAATTATTTATCAAACATAGTATATACTAGAGTTTTGTTGTGACATTGAAAGAGATTATGGTGTCTAAGAAAAAATATTTTAAAGGGTGGGAGTTGGTTGCTTGAACTATGTTCTGTATTTTTATTCATAGTAATAATGACAATAATAAAAACGCAGGGCATTATCCTACCTGGCAAGTTTTAAGGATATTTGAATTCTGTATTATATAAATTAGAATATTATGAAACAAAGCAGAAATGACAGTACTGGATGCTTATTTAGTATTTTATTACATAAAAATGCAAATTAAAAACAGAATTTGATTGCAGTTGTGGTGAGTAATGTGTGCTTATAATTATGTGTGCTAGAATAATGCCAATCTGGAATTTCCACATTTGATTTCCTTTATTATGATAAATATATAATTTATACATTAAAAAATAAGTGATGAAATAAGCCGTGACAATTCTGATGTTTTACTAGTGGATGAAGGTTTTCCAGTTGGTTTAGGTTGGGCTTCTGTTGAACTTGATTCCTGCAAGGTACACTGAGCTTGACTTCAGAAATTTTGCTGTTTATCAGATATCTGCCGGACATGTGCATTTTACTACTCCAACACCATCTGGATTTTGTTTAAAATCTTCCTTCCTCATGAACTGTAGTTAACTAATGTCTCTGCTTGTATAAACATTGTAAATTATCTACTCTCAATAGGGACTGCTATCACTTTGTAACTTAGGTTATTTCAACCTTTCAAGACACAGCTAAGGGATCGGAATGTGTCAATAGCTCACACATTTTTAGTTATAATTTATAATTTATTTAAAGTATTTCATATTGAGATTTTTGTACACACTTAGATTCACTCTTAGTGCTAATTCTGATTGTTTGTACTCCCAAAATTTGGAGATTCTCTTTAAAAATATCAAGTGTATGGTGGTACACACTTGTAATCTCCATAATTCATGGCAGGAGGATTGAGAATTCAATGCCAACTTAACCTACTTAGTAAAATGCTGTCTTTAAAACCCTAATTAATTAAAAGTAAATAAGTAAATAGTAAAATGTAGTAATTTATGTCAGACAAAAAGAAAACTTTAGTTCATCTTATATTTCAACAGGATTAGCAAAAATTAATTTCTGTTTTTCTCTTTAGCAGGTAGAAATGTGGAATTGATGTTAAATTTTTGTTTAATGATTTGCATTTTTCATCATCTCTGCTCTTCCAAATCAGGCGAGCAGCCCTGGAATGTATTAGGAATGATAATAATTACCTCAAGGCAATTCTCTGTGTTTGCAAGGACAAATACTATTACCTAAGAGATGAGGATGGACATTGCCTTCATGGTCATATCTTGAAAAAAATTGAAGAAAGTTTCTACTACAATTCTTTAGGGCCTAGTGGTTGCTCCTTAATATATTATGAACACACATGACAGCCTTTACCTTTCTCCACCTACAATTTTGATCCCATAAGTCTAGGAAATGACATGCAGGTGTTTTTGTGTTCATAGTTAGTGTGACTCTGGAAGAGCACTAGCATCCTCCTTTTTCATTCTCTGTGTGGAAGTAATCCAGAAGCTTACTAGACTCACCTCAGAAAGGAAGCAGAATAGGCAACAGTGTTAACGTAAGATATAAGCAGGAAAGATTTTTAAAGGGATTACTTATTTTTCAAGTAATAATCTCAAAGCTGGAACTGCTAGAGTGTTGGTAAAGGTTGATATGTATCATTAGTATTCTGTAACACCCCAGTAAATCCCTAAGGAGAGAAAATTGAATTGGTAAAAGGGATGTAATGAAACTCAGAGATGTGGCTTTCCTATGAGTGCTGAAGGATTCTTCCAGCCATGCTGTCTTCAAAACTGGGTATTCTAAAGTCCGAGAAAATTATTAAAAGTTATTGCCTTGGGCATAGTATTACTTACATTTAATTTAGAACACAGAGACAGATGGATCTCTGGGAGTTGAAAGCCAGCCTAGTCTACATAGTGAGTTCCAGGCCAGCTAAAGCTACATTTTGAGAACTTTTAGAGAGAGAGAGAGAAGAGAGAGAGAGAGAGAGAGAGAGAGAGAGAGAGAGAGAGAGAGAGAGAGAGAGAGAGAGAGATCTCAGTGGACGTATTATGGTTCCATCCTTATCATTATATTAAAAAAGAGAGAAATAAAGAAATGTGGAAATGTGGAATAGGAGAAAATATTGGTATTGTACTCATTGTGTGCCATGTCCTGAACTAGATATGTGCCCTTTGCAAAGGAACAATCCTGTTTGTAACATGTTGTCAGCTCTGCCTGGGAGAATAAAACAATCATAGATTGTAATTGGAGGGGTGAAGATAAGATTTTAATTCCATGTGACTTCTACCAAAATCCCTTTATCAAAATGCTCATAAAAATGTCAGAGTCTAAAATAACTTCTGGAGCTTTTTCTGTCTATAAACACTTGATTGTAATTAGGTAGAGTTTGGGAACAGTTAGAGGTAAAAGTCAGAGGATTGGAGGTCACAGAGGTATATGTGCTCCTTTTAGTTCTTTGAAGTTCCCTAGAGAAATAATAATGACTTAAAACTTTACAAAAGCTTCCCCTTCACCTTTTCTATCTAATCTTTTTAGTCTATGACACTATTGTTAACTGGGCAAGACATTGGAGGAACTATCAAAGCTAGGAGGACAAATATTAGTAGCGCTAAACTTGAAATAGGTGATGTTATGTCAAAATAGTATAAAGCTATAAGAATATTGACTAAGTCAAGCCAAACTCTATAGGACAAATATTCAAGGTCATATCTTGGAAGACCATGTGTAAACATCAAGTACACAGTGCCAAACTGAGACTGAGGATAGGGTTCAAGAATTTGAGATTAAGTGGAGATGAGGGAGGAACAAAGTCTAAGGAGTGACTACTAAAGGCTGGAGGTAAGGTTTGTCATGAGCTCTGGAGATTCAGATAGAAATGTTCACTTTCCTTTCTGAAGATGGATGCTATTATGTAGATAGTTCTGCCTTAAAGATGAAGATAGTGTAATTGTTGGCATTTGAGCTTCAGAATGATGTGGCATCATGCAAACTATGCTTTTGAAATATGAAAATTGAGATTGAGATTGGCTTAGTTTTCAGTAACACTGCATGTGATTGTGGAGTGTCAAGTTGGCCTGATGGGGATAGCAGACAGTAAGTGAGCACTTTGGCACTGTTCGGAGGAATGCCACTACTGTGTAAATATAATACATTTTCTGTATCCATTTCTCCATTGAGGGACATCTGGGTTCTTTCCAGGTTCTGCCTATTATAAATAAGGCTGCTATGAACATAGTGGAGCATGTGTCCTTATTGCATGCCAGGGAATCCTCTGGGTATATGCCCAGGAGTGGTATAACAGGATCCTCCAGAAGTGTCATGCCCAGTTTTCTGAGGAACCACCAGACTGATTTCCAGAGTGGTTGTACCAGCTTGTAATCCCACCAGCAGTGGAGGAGTGTTCCTCTTTCTCCATATCCTTGCCAACGCCTGCTGTCTCCTGAGTTTTTAATCTTAGCCATTCTGACTGGTGTGATGTGAAATCTCAGGGTTGTTTTGATTTGCATTTCCCTAATGATTAATGACGTTGAACATTTCTTAAGTGGCTTCTCAGCCATTCAAAACTCTTCAGGTGAAAATTCTTTGTTTAGCTCTGTACCCCATTTTTTAATAGGTGTATTTGGCTCTCTGGAGTCTACCTTCTTGAGTTCTCTGTATATATTGGATATTAGCCCTCTGTTGAATGTAGGATTGGGGAAGATCTTTTCCCAATTTGTTGGTTGCCTTTTTGTCTGATTGGCAATGTCCTTTGCCTTACAGAAACTTTGTAATTTTATGTGGTCTTATTTGTCAATTTTTGATCTTAGAACATAAGCTATTGGTGTTCTGTTCAGGAACTTTTCCCCTGTGCCCATGTCTTCAAGGGTCCTCCCCTATTTCTTTTCTATTCTTTTCAGTGTGTCTGGTTTTATGTGGAGGTCCTTGATCCACTTGGAGTTGAGTTTAGTACAAAGAGATAAGAATGGATCAATTTGCATTCTTCTGCATGCTGACCTCCAGTTGAACCGGCACCTTTTGTTGAAAAGGCTATCTTTTTTCTACTGGATGGTTTTAGCTCCTTTCTTGAAGATCAAGTGACTATAGGTGTGTGCGTTCATTTCTGGGTCTTCAGTTCTATTCCATTGATCTACCTGCCTGCCACTGCACCAATACCATGCAGTTTTTCACACTATTGCTCTGTAGTACTACTTGAGGTCAGGGTTACTGATTCCCCCAGAAGTTCAGCAATTAAAAACAATGAATTCATGAAATTTTTAGGCAAATGGTTGGAACTGAAAAATATTATCCTAAGTGAGATAACCCCATCACAAAAGAATACAAATGGAATGCAGTCACTGATAAGTGGATATTAGCCCAGAAGCTCTGAATACGCATGACACATTTAACATATCAAATGATTGCCAAGAAGAAGGAAGAAGAGGGACCTGGTCCTGGAAAGGCTTGATGCAGCATTGTAGGGGATTACCAGGACAGAGAAATTGGAGGGGGTGATTGGGGAATGGGCGGAGGGAAAAGGGCTTATGGGACTTATGAGGAGGGGGGAACTTGGAAAGGGGAAATCATTTGGAGTATAAGCAAATAATATAGGGGGAAAAAAAGGAATGCCACTACTGACTGTTGAGGCAGCATAGATTTAAAGGAATAAGATTCTCCTAATTTTCACAAGCCCAGATGTGAATGAAGCTGGCACTTCACTATTTTTAAAACCATATTTTTAAAGTTTCTATGATGCTGCCTTCCCTATAACATGACAGCCCTCAGGTGAGGAGAACAAGTAGAGTCAGGATAGGACTAGGCATGGACCCTGATACTGTAATGGAACCTATTGAGTCTAGTCTTTGTTACTTATGGCTTTCCAGCTTTTGTCAGCATTTTCCAAGGGCATGGGCTTATTTACTGTCACAACGAGAGTCACAAATACTAGTGGGCAGGGATCTCTAATCTGAGTGAAAGGAGTTGGTGTCTGTTGCTTACTCTGCTCCTTAACTGTTTGCCTAAGTCTCGGTCCCACATTTTACTCCTCCAGCGTGGACAATTGATACTTAATAAATTATGAGACCCATGCAGATTATAATGAAATGGAACCAGATCCTTCTTTGTAAACTAAAGTCTTTCTTCTGCATAAACCTTCTGGAGCTGGTTTGTTGTTATTGCTGTTTGGGTTTAAGTTTTTTTCTTTCTTCCTATAATAAATATTGTGGACTAATGAGCAAGAATACAGTGAATTTCTCTGACTGCAGTATTCCTCCTAGTGCTCATAGGGAGGCATTGATTTCTGTACTGAATAGACGTCTGCCAAGTATTTAAATGACTGGGCATGATTTTGACTCCTTCATTAGACATTATAGCTAAGGCCAGGTCAGTCTGACATGAAGAAAAGTCAATTACTGCTAAGTGACCTCATCTCTGGCAGATACTCTTTTATAGAACATGTATAATCTTATATGTTTTAGCAATATTTGATGAATGCTGATAAAATATTCTGGTAGTATTAACCTATCAAAGATAGATTCTTTTTACTCTAATAATTATGAGAAATTTTGGAGTTGGGTGATTAAGAATAATTTCCTTCTTATTCACATTATTTTGTTTTCTATTCCAACACAGTGTATGAAGGTTGTACACTATAATTTTTTTTTACAGTTTGAGATGGTAAGTCTTTTAGTTATTCCAGATATTATTCTACCATATATATTATTGTAGCATCTACAGTATTTATTTATCTCTGCAAACAAGGCTCTAGGTGCCATTGAATAGAACTAAGTCAGACACTTTCGGTTTCAGGTTTAATTATCACATTAAATCAATCACCTAAATTCCTTGACTTTTGAATTTTTTCTCTGAAAAATGCGTACAGACTACCTGCTTTGTGAAGAATGAACTTTAATCTTCTCCTGTGTAATAAGCTGTGTTATTTCTACAGCTTCCTTTAACCATCTGATGTTAGGCACTTACATATATGACTAGTGTGAGTCAATAGTGCTTAACAACATCAAAAAAGTTCTGACCTTAATTAAAGATCTAGTTCTAAAAGAACTGTTATATCTTTCTTAAAATATTATCTCTTATTTATCATCTATCATTAATTTCCTTGCATCTCATTCAATTGAGTGTGTGTATATGTGTGTGTATGAGTGTTTGTATATGTTTGTGCATGTATGCGAACAAGAAAGAGACACAGAGAGAATATATTTTTCTCAAAGAATATACTTACCTTCTCATGTTGAAACCACTAAGGCCAAGTTGGAGAAAGTTGTATCTGATTTCTAGAGCAGAAGAAATGATTTATATTTCTTGTAAATGTAATCACACAGTTTAAGTCTTTTTTGTCAGTCAGTCTTTGCATCAGGTCAGCATAATAGCATTGTATTAATATGATTCATGATACATTACAATGACCATTCCTTTGACTTAATATTATCATACTTATCATACTACACACATATACACACACAGATATACACATACACACATATATATATATATATACATTTGTGTATACATGTGTATATATCATATATATACATATATACATACATACATACATACATACATACATACATACATACATACATACATATATATGTATACATATAAACAAAATTGGGAATATACACCCCAAAATGTGGGTATGTATGTAATATATGTATACAGACACATACACATATGTGTGTGTATCACAAATTGCTTATCACATCTATAATGAATCTGCATGACATCTTTTGGGTCTTAAAACTAGAGTCCTGAATATTTAAGAATACCCTCTGTGTGAGTACATTTTCGTATCTACTGGGTAAAGGTGTAAGAGTCACATGGTGACTACATGTTTAACATTGTAAGACACACCATATTTTTCTAGAATTCAGCGAGTTCTCATCATCTCACTAGTGTTTAGAGTAGGTCTGTATTTCACAGTTTTAAGGCTTTTATATATTCGAATTGTTTCTTAAATTGATGTACATTGATAGTGTACAACCACTTTGGAATTCAACTTGGTGGTTTCTCAGAAAACTAAAAATAGGTTTGCCTTAAAACCAAGCAATACCACTGCTGAACATATACCAAAAAGATGTTCTCTCATCCCAGAAAGACACTTGCTCAACTATGTTTACAGCAGCTTGCTTTATTCATAATGGACAGAAACTGGAAACTACTGAGATATTTTCCAACTGAAGAATGGATAAAGAAAATGTGGTACATCTATATAATGGGATACTATTGAGCTATTAAATACAAAGACACATGAATTTTGCAGGTAAAACTTGAGAATATCATCCTGAGTATGGTAATTCAAAATGACATGCATGTTATGTATTTACTTATAAGTGGGTACTAGGCACAGGATACCCACACTGAACTTCACAGACACAAAGAAGCTAAACAAGAAGGAAGGCACAAGGTAGGATGCTTGAATTTTACTTAGAAGAGTGTGTAAAACAGTCATAAAAGGCAGATGGAGGGAGGGACCTTGGTGGAAGAGTAAATTGGGAAGGGAATGGGAAGGTTGGGATCAGGTGTGGGGAGAAACATGCAAGATGGTCAGATGGCCACGAGAATAAGTGGAAATCTGCAACTGACTGGTGTGGGGAGGTGGTGGCCATATCCAGGACTTGACAGAGACCTGAAACAAGGGGACCATGTAAGAATTGATGGGTGTGACCCTAGATTTGACTCACAGCACTGGGGATATGGAACCTTAAGAGGCCACTTTTCTAGAACTTCAGTAGAGCTATAGAGACTCCAACCCCCCTCCCCCCAAATCATTCAACCCCAAATTTGACCTGTCTACAAGAAATGCAGGGGTATGGAACAGAGACAGATGAATGGCCAATAACCAATAACCAGCCCAATCTGAGACCCATCCCATGGGCAAGGACCAGTTCCTGACATTATTAATGATACTTTGTTTTACTTCCAGACAGGAACCTAATATGGCTGTCCTTTAGAAGCTCCAGCCAGCAGCTGACTCAGATTGAGGCAGACACCCATAGCTAAATAGTTGATGGAGCTTGTGGACTCTAATGGATGACTAGGAGGAAGGATTGCTGGCCTGGAAGGGGATTGAAACTCCACAAGAATAGTAACAGAGTCAACCAGCCTTGATCCTTAAGTCTTTCAGAAACAGAATCACTAACTGCATGCAGAAGAATGCGAATTGATCCATTCTTATCTCCTTGTACTAAGCTCAAGTACAAGTGGATCAAGGGTTTCCACATAAAACCAGACACACTGAAACTAATAGAAAACAAACTGGGGAAGTGCCTCGAACACATAGGCACAGAGGAAAATTTTCTGAACAGAACATCAATAGCTTATGCTCTAAGATCAAGAATTGACAAATGGGACCTCATAAAATGCAATGTTTCTGTAAGGCAAAGGAGATTGTCAATAGGACAAAATGGCAACCAACAAATTGGGAAAAGATCTTTACCAACCCTACATCCAAGAGAGGGTGAATATCTAATATATACAAAGAAATCAAGAAGTTAGACTCCAGAGAACCAAATAACCCTATTAAAAAATGGGATATAGAGCTAAACAAAGAATTTTCACCTGAAGAATATCGAACGGCTGAGAAGCACCTAAAGAAATGTCTAACATTTCTTTAGTCATCAGGGAAATGCAAATCAAAACAACCCTGAGATTTCACCTCATACCAGCCAGAATGGCTATGATAAAAAACTCAGGAGATAGCAGGTGCTGGCAAGGATGTGGAGAAAGAGGAACACTCCTCCAGTGCTGGTGGGATTCCAAGCTGGTACAACCACTCTTGAAATCAGTCTGGTGGTTCTTAAAAAACTGGCCATAATACTACTAGAGGACCCTGTTATACCACTCCTGGGCATATACCCAGAGGATTCTCCAGCATATAATAAGTACACATGCTCCACTATTTTCATAGCAGTCCTATTTATAATAGCCAGAAGCTGGAAAGAACCCAGATATCCCTCAACAGAGGAATTGATACAGAAAATGTGGTATATTTACACAATGGAATACTACTCAGCTATTAAAAACAATGATTTCATGAAATTCTTAGGCAAATGGGTGGAACTGGAAAATATCATCCTAAGTAAGGTAACCCAATTATAAAAGAACACACATGGTATTCCCTCACTGATAAGTGAATATTAGCACAAAAGCTTGGAATACCCAAGACACAATTCACAGATCAAATGATGCCCAAGAAGAAGGAAGAACAAAGTATGGATACTCTGGTCCTTCTTAGAAGGGGGAACAAAATACCCACAAAAGGAGATACAGAGACAATTTGTGGAGCAGAATCTGAGAGAAAGACCATCCAGAGACTGCCCCATCTAGTGATCCATTCCATATACAGTTACAAAATCTACTCTTATCGATGCCCACAAGTACTTGCTGACTGGAGCCAGATATAGCTGTCACCTGGGAGACATTGCTAGTGCATGACGAATACAGAGGGGGACACCCTCAGCCAGGCACTGAACTGAGCACAAGGTTCGCAAAGGGGGAGGTAGAGAAATGACCCAAGGAGATGAAGGGGTTTGCAATGCAATAGGAAGAACAACAATATGAGCCCCCCAGTACTCCCAGAGCTTCCAGGGACAAAACCATCAACCAGATAGGACACATGATGTTACCCATGGCTCCAGAGGCTTAGGCAGCAGAGGATGGCCTTGTTGGACATCAAAGGGAGGACAGGCCCCTGGTCCTGGAAAGGCTGGATGCTGTAGTGTAGGGCAGGACAGGGAAGTGGGAGAGGGTTGATTGGGGAATGGGGGGGGGGGAGGAAGAGGAGATGGCTTATGGGATTTTCAGAGGGGAGGGACCAGGAAAGGGGAAATCATTTGAAATGTAAATAAAGAATATATCTAATAAAGAAATTATTCATTAAAATAGGTTATTGTCTCAGCAGGGAGATTAGTTACTCACGGGGCTGGAGAGATTGCTCAGTAGTTAAAAACTTTTACTGCTCCTGCAGACAACCCGGGTTCAGTTCTCAACATCCACATACTAGCTCACAATAGGCAGTTCCAAGGAATCTGATGCCCTCACTTAGCTTCCATGGGCACCTGCAAGTACATGATGCATATAAACTGACCCAGGCAAATACACATTAATAAGACAAACAAACAAACTTTAAGATTGGCTATCCATCAATTCAGGCTGGCATAAATGTAGCCATCATAGAGGAAATAATAGTTCATGCTTGATGGCATTTGCTGTGTTGTTCCCTAATATCAAGTTGTATCAATTGTATGTTTGTCAAGAGAGTCTACAGAGGAGTCTTCTGTGTACAGAAAATGCTCAAACACTAGCCAAAGCACCCAGTAAGAGAAGACATGGCAATGAAATGAGAGGCATGGATTTAATGAAGTGCTAACTCGTTTGTATGGAAATCAGAATTTTATTTGAAGACTATTTTGAAGACGATGTGAATTCTAACTTATAAATGGATTGAAATAAAGATTACATACATCATTGGTTAAAAACAAAACAAAACAAAACAAAACACAGCCAGGCTCAGCCTAGGCCTCCCTACACATATGTAGCAGATGTGCAGCTTGGTCTTCATGGGTGTCCCGAACAACTAGAAAGGGTCTCTATCCCAAAAGCTGTTGCCTGTCTGTGGGATATGTTCTTCTAGCTGGGCTGCCTTGTCTGGCCTCAGTGAGAGAGGATGCACTTAGCTTCACAGGGACTTCATGTGCCAGGATGCAGGGATACCCAGGACGACACTCTCAGAAGAGAAGGGGATTAGTGGATCATTCTACGACGGAGATATACAATGAATAAAAATAGATTTGTTTATGATGGTTTTATTTATGTTTAAGTGTGAATATATGTGTATGTGCACAAAAGTGCAGGTGAACACAGAAGCCAGAAATGATAATAGGTGCCCTGAAGCTAGAATTATAAATGGTTGAGAATCCTGAGATGGTTGTGCTGAGAACTGAACTCAGGTCCTCGAGAAGGTGCTCTCAACTACTGTGATACATCCCTCTGGCCCCCAGTCTGTAACTGCTGAAATACTCCCAGCCCTCTTGTGACTACTGAAACACATAGGCCCCCTTGACTTATAACTGCTAAGACACCCACAACTCCACTCTACCATCCATCACCCTGACCTTATAACTGTTGAAACACCCTTTCATCTTTCCTATCCCACACCATCTCCAGGGAGCAGCTTGTAACTACTGAGACAAACCACCACCATGTAATCATTGAAACATTCCCCACTTCTCCATACTATCCTTCCACTTCTCCCCAAGGCTTGCAACTGCTGAGGCACCTCCCTAGTCCCAGGCCTGTAATAGTTGAGTTACCAGCCCCTGACCTCTTCACTTTCTTAAAAGTGTTTTTGAAGGAGCAGTAAAATCAGTATCTATAAATTTTTATTCTTTAATTGTTGATTAATGACTTTTGTGATTTGTGGTGACTTGAATAAGAATGCCCCCCACTCCTTCGCCCCCCCCATCAGTGCTGGGCAGAGGGGGCCCACAGCTTTAATCCTAGCACTTGGGAGGCAGAGGCAGAGGCAGAGGCAGGCAGATTTCTGAGTTCAGGGCTAGCCTATTCTCCAGGGTGAGTAGGACATTCAGGGTAACACAGAGAAATCTTGCCTCGAAACCCCCCCCAAAAAACAAAAACAACAACAACAAAAACAACAACAACAAATCAAAAACAAAAAAAAAATTACATGCTGGAGAATCCTCTGGGTATATGGCCAGCAGTGGTATAAGGGAGTCTTCCGGTAGTATCATGCCAAGTTTTCTGAGGAACCGCCAGACTGATTTCCAGAGTGGTTGTACCAGCTTGCAACCCCACCAGCAGTGGAGGAGTGTTCCTCTTTCTCCACATCCTCCCCAGCACCTGTTTTCTCCTGAACTTTTGATCTGACTAGTGTGAGATGAAATCTCAGGGTTGTTTTGATTTACATTTCCCTGATGACTAAGGATATTGAACATATCTTTAGGTGCTTCTCAGTCATTCGATATTCCTCGGGTGAAAATTCTTTGTTTAGCTCTGTACCCCATTTTTAATAGGGTTATTTGGCTCTCTGGAGTCTACCTTCTTGAGTTCTCTGTATATATTGGATATTAGCCCTCTATCTTATGTAGGGTTGGTGAAGATCTTTTCCCAATTTGTTGGTTGCTGTTTTGTCCATTTGACAGTGTCCTTTCCCTTACAGAACTTTGTAATTTTATGAGGTCCCATTTGTCAATTCTTGATCTTAGAGCATAAGCTATTGGTGTTCTGTTCAGGAAAATTTCTCTTGTGCTCCAGGCTCTTCCCCAGTTTCTTTTCTTTTAGTTTCAGTGTGTCTGGTTTTATGTGGAGGTCCTTGATCCACTTGGAGTTGAGCTTAGGACAAGGAGATAAGAATGGATCAATTTGCATTCTTCTGCATGCTGACCTCCAGTTGAACCAGCACTGTTTGTTGAAAAGGCTATCTTTTATCCACTGGGTGGTTGTAGCTCCTTTGTCAAAGATCAAGTGACCATAGGTGTGTGGGTTCATTTCTGGGTCTTCAATTCTATTCCATTGATCTACCTGCTTGTCACTGTACAATACCATGCAGTTTTTAACACTATTGCTCTGTAGTACTGCTTGAGGTCTGGAATACTAAGTCCTCCAGAAGTTCTTTTACTGTTGAGAATAGTTTTAGCTATCCTGGGCTTTTTGCCATTCCAGATGAATTTAAGAATTGCTCTTTCTAAGTCAATGAAGAATTGAGTTGGGATCTTGATGCATTGAAATTGCTTTTGGCAAGATGGCCGTTTTCACTATATTAATCCTGCCAATCCAAAAGCATGGAAGATACTACCGGAGGACCCCACTATGCCACTCCTGGGCATATACCCAGAGGATTCCCCAGCAAGTAATAAAGACACATGTTCCATTATGTTCATAGCAGCCCTATTTATAATAGCCAGAAGCTGGAAAGAACCCCGATGTCCTTCACAGGAGGAATGGATACAGAATATGTGCTATAATTACACAATGGAATACTACTCAGCTATTAAAAACAGTGAATTCATGAAATTCTTAGGCAAGTGGGTAGAATTGGAGAATGTCATCCTGAGTGAGGTGAACCAATCACAAAAGAATACACATGGTATTCACTCACTGAGAAGTGGATATACCCCATTACATATCAAATGATGCCCAAGAAGAAGGAAGGAGAGTTCTCTGGTCCTGCAAAGGCTCAATGCAGCACTATAGGAGAATACCAGGACAGGGAAGAGGGAGGGAGTTGATTGGGAAACAGGGGTGGGAAGAGGGCTTATAGGACTTTCAGGGAGGGGGGATCCACGAAAGGGAAATCATTTGAAATGTAAATAAAGAATATATGAAATTAAAAAAATAAAAAAAAATTAGAAAAAAAAAGAATGTCTCCCCGGAGGCTCATATTTTGAATGAATAGCCATCAGGGAGTTGAACTGTTTGGAATGTATTAGGCGATATAGCCTGTTGGAGTAGGTGTGGCATTGTTGGAGGAAGTATGTCTTTGGAGGTGGGTTTTGAGGCTTCCAGGGCACAAGCTAGGCTTAATTTCTCTTCTCTCTTTCTGCTGCATGCAGACTCAGATTTAGAACTCTCAACTTCTCCAGTACTATGTCAGCCCACATGCTTTTCATTATTAGGATAATGGGCTAAATATCTGAAGCTGTAAGCCAGCACTGATCAAGTACTTTCTTTATAAGAGATGCTGTCGTTGTAATTTCTTTTCACAGAAATCAAATACTAAGTCATTCCAGAGAAATCTTTGTCTTTTCCCAAATCAAAACATTTGTTTTGTGCTGGAGTTTAAGTTAAATACATTTGTTAGTTTCTTTTTTCTTTTATTGTTATTTTACTAATTTACATTCTAAATGCCCCCCTTCCCGAGTTTCCCCTCCTTAAACCACCTAAGCCATTCCCCCTCCCCTGCTTCTATGAGGGTGCTCACCTACCCATCCACCTACCTACTCACCCACCCACCCATTCTTGTATCACTGCCATAGCATCCCCTTATGCTGGACCATTGTGACTCCACAGGACCAAAAGCCTCTCTCCCATTGATGCCAGACAAGGCCATCCTCTGCTTCTGGAGCCATGGATCCCTCCATGTGTACTATTTGGTTTGTGGTTTAGTCCCTGGGAACTCTGGGAGTTCAGGTTAGTTGGTATTATTGTTCTTTCTATGCAGTTGCAAACCCTTTCAGTGCCTTCAGTACTTCCCCTAACTCCTCCATTGGGGTCGCTGTGCTCAGTCCTATGGTTGACTGCGAGCATCCACATCTGTATTGGTTAGGCTCTGGCAGTGCCTTCCAGGGGACAGCTATATCAGGCTCCTGTCAGCAAGAACTTCTTGGCATTCACAATAGTGTCTGGATTTAGTGTCAGCAAATGGGATGGATACCTAGGTGGGACAGTCTCTGGATGGCCTTTCCTTCAATCTCTGCTTCACTCTTTGTCCCTGCATTACCTTTAGAAAGGAACCATTGTTTCTTAATAGGAGTGAAAGAATTAGGATTTGAATTTAAAAGCAAAATGATCTTCATTAGTTGTTTAAAAGGTACAGGGAAAGCAGCATCACAGTAATTCTTATAGGTCAACCAGATGTGGCATAAATAATACAAGGGGTAAGACACAGACACACAAGTATTACTGTCACACACATTTTCCCCCTTAAAGTTCTAATAAAAATAATCCTAGGGTTAAATATTTGTTGATAAAGGTTCACCATATTTTCTTCATTTAATTTTTTAATGCCATCCAGCTTTCTCCCATCCCTGCCAGCTCTGGTCATTTTACAGTGTCTGTGGTTAATTTATAGTCTCCTGAAGGAATATCTACCAGAGAAAATGCTTGTCTGGTTAAAAGCTATGACATATTAGAGACTGTGAATTTTTTAGTACTGCAGAAAGCTGTCCTTTTTCAATCGCATATAGTTTTAAAACGTTTTCCACTGTGAAAATGGTCAGTTTTATTCTTTCAAAATGTTGATTTTTTTCCCAATCACCTTTTATTTTCTAAGACTACATTTCATTCTATATATAAATTAAATCACACCTCATTGCAATTTTTTAAAAGCATGAATTCTGGGCTTATTTCCTCACACCAACTCCTTTCTTGCTTAACCTTCCCACAAAAGGTAGAAGACCTGTTTGACATTCTGCAGATGTTAGACTCCTGCCCATTATACATTTTAGCAGGTCTGGGTGATGGTTTTGTTGCATAAAAGAACAAAGTTGGGGAGGGATTTGTGATTTTTGAATTCTAGAAATAGTATAATGGGAAAAAAAAAATCCTAATGATCCCAAGCAGAATTCAGTGTTTTTGTGAAATCTCTTGGGAAAAGGAGAGGGCCACCCTCTCCTGCTATGGACCCTCCTTTCCTTAGACTCTGGTGCATAGTCCTGATGAGAGATAGTGTGCCTGTGTCTTGTTAGGATTCATTAAACAAATGTGGGCAGATAAGTGAATCCCAAGCACCAAAGAATGGAGCACTGCAGTTTGTGGTTATTTTCACTCATTGGAAAGTCATATTTCCATTCCATTTCCCTTTTATCTTCTAAATTAGTAAGCAATAACTTAACGTGAAAGCCACAGATCTTTCTTTGGAATGATTTAAAATGTTCCCAAGTGAAAATGATTTTCTGTGAATGACATATATTATTCATTCCTTAGCTTTCTGAGATTTATCTTTACCTCCCCCCCCCCACATCACTTTGAACATGTCTTATAAAAGCAGCTGGAATGTTTGATGCATTGAGAATC
Organism: Apodemus sylvaticus; assembly: GCF_947179515.1. Taxonomy (NCBI): domain Eukaryota; kingdom Metazoa; phylum Chordata; class Mammalia; order Rodentia; family Muridae; genus Apodemus; species Apodemus sylvaticus. The sequence continues at coordinate 54,173,523 of NC_067490.1, forward strand.
CAAATGCCATCATTGCTTCACTGAAATCTCTTATCTTTAGTCGGTGTCGTTCCAGGAAGCCAACTCTGATGGAATTTCAGCTTCCCAGAGTGACTAGTGCATCCTCGTGACAGGAATTCCGTAACCCATGATGCAAATTCCAAATATGGTGTCAAAATTTTCTGGGGATTGGTTAGGAAGGGAGATCCTTCAAATCTTAGTAAAGTTCAATCCAACTGGAAATCTTATAAAAGTCTGAAATCACCCTTAGCCTTTCTTAAACACTCACTACAACCTTTGCATTTACTGTGCACTCACTATGTTGTAGATATAAAGAACTTTCATAACTGCCCTTGCTTGCTTATTTCTTTCCTATGAGGCAAACACTCCCTATATGTATACCAGAGAAATGAAGGAATGAATTCAAGGTTACACAACTAATGAAGAGGAGGGAAATGAAGTAAGTTTAGTTTTTCTAGTTACTATATATTCTACAAATCTGTACCTGCAGACCTGAAACCAGCTGTTAGGAACATGTATTTATTGAAAGACCTTTTTTTTTTTTCTTAAAACTATTCTGAAACCTCAGCTGTGTTTTTGGTTTTATGTTGCTTTGATAACACACACACACACACACACACACACACACACACACACACACACAGAAAGAGAGAGACAGAGAGACACACACTTCTTTCCCTATACACATGCTTCAACCCACCCTGAAAGAAATCCTTGAAATGGTATTCTAGGGTTTTAACTTTGTAAATAAAATGTAATAGAAACAGAGGAGTATCAGGCTCAAGCCAGTGTGAAATTTGCCCTGGTAGAGAAATTTGCCCAAACCTTACTGACAGTCCCTTAGGGGCTTGCTGGAACAGAGGATGTGCACATCACCTTTTTCAGACAAGCCTGATCTTTATGGCTGCTAGCATGCTGCTTTGATTGTGGCTTCATCTTGTTATAGGGACTGAGGATTAGCTTTCCAGCAGGTTGTCTTCTAAAAACTGGAAATAGCTCTGGATGGAGATGTAGTCATTTTATTAAAAATGAAAAAAAAAAACCTGACATTGTGATCCCTTTCCATCCCCCATCCCCCAAATATTTATTCATCTCTGGTCTTTTGTCTCAGAAAGGACACACTATTCTGTGCTCTTAATTTGAGCACGCCTGATTTCATGAGTAAGGATTTTTTTTTCTGGTAACAATCTTTTTTTTTTAATTTTTTTTATTCAATATAATTTATTTACATTTCAAATGATTTCCCCTTTTCTAGCCCCCCCCACTCCCCGAAAGTCCCGTAAGCCCCCTTCTCTTCCCCTGTCCTCCCACCCACCCCTTCCCACTTCCCCGTTCTGGTTTTGTCGAATACTGTTTCACTGAGTCTTTCCAGAACCAGGGACCGCTCCTCCTTTCTTCTTGTACCTCATTTGATGTGTGGATTATGTTTTGGGTATTCCAGTTTTCTAGGTTAATATCCACTTATTAGTGAGTGCTTACCATGATTCACCTTTTGAGACTGGGTTACCTCACTTAGTATGATGTTCTCTAGCTCCATCCATTTGCCTAAGAATTTCATGAATTCATTGTTTCTAATGGCTGAATAGTACTCCATTGTGTAGATATACCACATTTTTTGCATCCACTATTCTGTTGAGGGATACCTGGGTTCTTTCCAGCATCTGGCAATTATAAATAGGGCTGCTATGAACATAGTAGAACATTTATCCTTATTACATGGTGGGGAATCCTCTGGGTATATGCCCAGGAGTGGTATAGCAGGATCTTCTGGAAGTGAGTAAGGATTGCTATGGAACAGAAGGGACAATAAGCAGCTATTCTGCTGCTGCCCTCTCCCTAACACCGACAGAGATCTGACGCCCCAATGCAGTTTAAAGACTGCTGGCGAGCGGCATTTCTCTCACCCGCAGTTACCTGCTCTTTACGAAGCATTTTGTCCTATTTATGGTGGAACATCACAAATGGCAACTAAAGTTTAGCTGTGCTCAAACTTTTCACTGAAAACTTTAAATGTATATCAATCACATAAAATGCTGTTCAGTTTGTGATGGCTCTATCCAGTTCTGCCATTGTCCAATGGAATTCCCAAGCAGTTAAATCTTGTTGAGCAGGAATGTGTGAGCAAGACAACTTTCTAGTTAACTCAGTCAGTTTCCCAGTTAACACTGATGTAATGTGACAGTTCTTTTTCTTTTTGGTTTAAACATTGAACAATCTCTCTCTCTCTTTCTCTCTCTCCATCGTTATAAATCTTTCTCTCATACAATATATCTGTACTAAAGTTTTCCTTCCCTCCATTCCAAAGAGCTCCTCCTTCCTTCTTCAGATCCACTTTCCCTCTGCTTCACTTCAGAAAGGAATAGCCTATAAGCAATGACAGCTAAACAACCAAACATGGTAAGACAAAAGTCCTCCTCGCCAAGAATGGACAAGGCAACCCATAAGAAGGAAAACAGTCTCAAGAGCAGGCAACAGAGTCAGAGATACACCTGCTCCCACTTGTAGGAGTCACACTAAACCACAAAGCCAAAAAACCACCAAGCTAATGACTATAATATATATGCAAACGACCTTGATCAGACCATTGCAAGTCCCATGCTTGCCACAAGGAAGTGCAATGTTGCTGGCCGAGGAGCTCTGGGTTCTTTTATTTCCTTGCAGTACCCAGAGAGAGCTCTGCCTGGAGGCTTGCCACTGGACATCTTCTGAGCTTATTTCTGTACTCATTTATGAGTTCAAATTCTGGTTTCTTTAGGTACCATATTATATGGACAACTTCATTATCTTCTATAAGTTTCAGTTCCATCACCTGTAAAAAGGATAACTAGCTCAAAGGAATAATGTCAGGTGCAAATACATAAAATCTTACTAGTGCCTTAGCAATTTTTTCGCCCATTTGAAAGTGAATCGTAACATCATTAATTCTCCTTCAACTGTCAGTCCTTGCAGGCCCTCAATGCATACTTTGACGATGACATTTCTGCGTGTGAATGCAACACAATTAAGTTTGCTCTCATTCCACTTACATTTCTTTTGTAGAGACAGTTTACTTGTACCATAGGAAAAACTGGCATTGCAGGTTAGCTCTGTATTAGAGTACACATAAAGTACTTGACGTCATTTAGCAAACGTGCTGTTATACAGAGGAAAGATACTTTAGTTAGATTAGTTAGATTTACTAACTCATGAGGTATAATTTCAAATGTTTCTTTTGGATTTTAAAGAAGTCTTCACTAATCTGTGCTATTACTTCAATAATTGCACAGTAAAGTGGCTGATGATAAGTGTGTGCATGTGGGGTAGGGTTTATTGCCTAACTACCTGATTAGACTGTCTTCCTGCTTCTCCCCCTTTTTTCTTCTTCACTCTCTTTCTTCCCAAAGAGGATGACAAAGGAGAACAAACATTTATTTGCTAGCTGACTATCAGGTCCTGTCTAGACATCTTCTCTATCGTGTAAGGGTGATGTACAAAGGTCATCTTCTCCGACCTCCAGAGTGAGCACTTTGACCTTTCTGCTGAATCACTTTTCCAGAAAGTGCCATGAGATCATGTGTCACTGTTTTAAACTTCTGGCCTAGTCAAGCGGATATAATATGTTACTCTCTTTTAGGTTAAATATGTATGTTCTCTTAAAGCAAACACTATTTTTTCCTATCCTGAAAAAATTAAGGTGTATTTGAAATAATGAATCATAGGAGAACTATAGAATTTATTAGTTATCTCCTTATTAGCACATTATGTTTTAATAGCATATTAATGCAAGGTTATTATTCATTTCAGTCAAGTTGTTTTATGATGCATATTTGAGTCAAATTAATTAAAAGTCTGCAACTTGATTAGAGAATTGTTTCAGATGAATGTCAAGATTTTTTTTATGCCAATCTTTATTGCTTTACAGTGGGCACTTTGGTCATACTAAATATATCATTACAGATTTCTTACAACTTTGGTTTCTCAATAAGTATTTTAATATTAATTTCTTATTCATTTAAAGATTTAAATGTGTTTAAGTCTGTAAAGCTAACTCATTAAAACAGACCAATCACCTTAAAAATGAAACTATATTATTATTTTACTATTGTTAATATTCAATTTAATTATGCTTAGATTAGATGATGGAACACTACAAAGACTTTAAAAATAATAACATTTTTTTTTTAACAACTAAACCTTGAAAGGACCAATCCACATACTTACAGCACTGGGTCAACAGAAGTAGAAGAGAGAGGGAAGGAGGAATAAATTCCAGAAATTCAACTCAAGTCGATCCTTAGCTATTGTGTGCACATTGCATTCTGTCATACGTTTATAGACCACCAAGGAAAAGGATTATATACATCACAGCTTGTAGTTACATGACTTAAAATTAAAGTGATAAATTATGTAGCTCATATTCTACTTCTATAACAAAACACTTGTACATAGGGAGTTTATAAAGAAAGGTGTATATTTGCTTCATACTTCAGAAAGTTTAAGAGCATAGTAGTACAGAGGCTCTACCCTGGTGAGGTCTTTCTGTCAGATGACATCAGAATGGTAGTGCCACATGTAGAAGATGTCACATACCAAGAGAGGAAGCTAAAGGTCAAAACTAACTTTTCTATTTAAGAACTATTTATAAAATATTGTGTGTATGAGTGTGTGTGTATGTGTGTGTGTGTGTATGCTTGCATGGCACAGCAGGTTTGTGGAGATCAGGAGATCACAAGATCAGGTTGTGGGAGCTGGTAACCTCCTTATGCCATGGGAGTCCCTGGAATTCAAGTTATCAAGCTTTTTAGCAAGCACCTTAACCAGCCAGCTAAGGCATCTTACCTGCCTAACATTTTCTCTTTTCACAACTCTTTCTGTGAGGTACTGAAAACTGATTTCCCAACAATTGTCAGAATTTGTGATGGGGTACTGGATATTTGAGACTGTCATTATTGCCTCTGAGAAATGTGTTTTGGTTTTAGTTGTGGTTTTTTTTTTTCTGTTCTTCTTTCCTTACTTTCTTATTTCCTTACTTTCCTTATTTATTAGATTCATTTTGTTTTTGTGTGTGTTCTCCTTAAAGAAGGTTGAGATTGAGATGAATGATCATATAGTATGAGAGACTGCTTGCTTTTAATTCCAGTTGAGGAATATCTACCTTGACAGGTTCCTGACTCTGACTTTCTACCAGGGATTGAAGGAACTTCAAGGGGAAGCTATTTTTATGAAGGTTATAATGATAAGGATAGCCAGCACTTCTGCAGTGCTACAGATTTTTACATGTGTTGATTCATTTGATTGTTATAAAACCCCCAAAAGGTAGATTTTTACAATTAACTCATTTTTTATGGATTCTAATACTGAAACATTTACAAAGTATGGTCAGTAATTCAGAGTTCAGTCTGAACCCAGGCAGTCTGGCTTTATACCTTAAGCAATACTATCTGCCCAGTTGGGATCTTTCATAGAAACAATGAAATTTGGGGATGATAGACTGTAGAGGAAAACCACTCATAAGATGTGGAAGTGGCCTCTGGCACACCACCCTGTTTAATTTTGCTTCATAACACTTTTTCTCTTTCTGGGAAAAGCATTTTGATTTCATGTTCTCTTTCAGAAGTAGGAATCTATTTTTCTTTCACCTCTGCTAAGTTATGCAATGACACTTGAAGTTTGCTGTTTTTCTAACTCAGTTCAATTTACAAACAAACAGTCAAACAAACAAAGTGGTTCAAGGAATGCAGATCCAGCTTAGCTCAAGAATGCTTGGCTAGCATGTGCCAAGGTCTTGTGTTCTTAGGTCCCTAGCCTAGGTTGGCTAAGGCATGGCATGGAGAGAAACAAACAAGTCAAACAGTGAAATAACCAACCAAACCAAACCAAAACAAGACAACACCAATGACAGCAACAAGAGTCACAGAGCCCCCACAAAACTGGTTCCACAAAAGAAAACCAATAAGCACAAATCATCTTAAAGATGAAGTGATGGAACATATAGCTAATTTAGAATCTTTTTTATTTAACACAAAAGCATCCAAAAAAAAAAAAACCAAGATACCCTTAATTAGCCCAAATCAAATTATTCTTTTTTTCTTTTTTTTATTCGATATATTTTTTATTTACATTTAAGATTTATTTATTATTATATGTAAGTACACTGTAGCTGTCCTCAGACACCCCAGAAGAGGGTGTCAGATCTCACTACAGATGGTTGTGAGCCACTATGTGGTTGCTGGGACTTGAACACAGGACCTTCAGAAGAGCAGTCAGTGCTCTTAACCACTGAGCCATCTCTCCAGACCCCAAATTATTCTAAGAAGGAGATAAAAATAGAAATATTTAAGAAGTCCTTGAAAAAATAATTTTGATTTTATTTAATTGATGCATCTTGACATCAAAGCAAGACAAATATTTGATCAATGATCTAGATAGTTTCTATGAAAAAGTCACTTTAATCTACATTCCCTGATAAATAAGAGTGGTAATCCATCCTGTTAATTCTGTGAGTCTGATTATTTGAATGATTGATGGTTATTTAGCCATAATTCAGGTGTTCTAAATCCTCAGGAAAATTATTTTTTTTGAAGATCACTTTTCTTTTTAAATTGTTATTTGGTGAATTCTCTGTTCATAAAAGGTCAAAGGGATGCTCAGACATAAATATCCTGGGTTTGACTTCATTTTGCCAGTGGAGGCACACTATGCTTCACTAGCCTAGGATGTGTTTTGTAAATTGGAACTTAAGATCACCAAAGTCATTGCTATGTATAACGTTGGGAAGTCAACTATGTGGTTGTTGATGGTCTCCAGCAAGCCATCTCAGTGGCTTTCCCATGTTGAACTAATAAGTCTGTAAACACTCAGGCTCTCAGCACCCATTTCTCAGAACAAGGGTTAGCCAATCCATTGTGAATGTTGCTTTCATTTTGAAGTTTAAGATAATTTGTGGTCTTGGAAAGATCAGGCTAATTTTGATACCACTGGAAATTTCTTATTCAACCTAGTTTTCACTGGAGAAATGGGACCCCTTTTTGATGATATGGATGATCAATGTAACAGCAGCAAGATGGAAAGCAAAAACCGGAGTTGGGCTATCCAGGGAGTAAACATGGAAGCCACTGCATATAAGTAAGTAAATGTTAAAGAGCACTTAGACATACCAGTGCCAGAGTTTCATAAGTGAACAACAGCACAAGTTCAGGCGTCTAAACTTTAGGTACCTCTAACCTTTGCCTCTTTTATGACTCTATTTTTTTCCTCATCTGACAGACCACATGCCAACATGCAAACCAGAATTCCTAACCTTGGTGATTTATAGCTTACAGCTGCTTCACTGTCTCAGACTTGGCAGCTGCTTTTCAGATGTCTTCAAAACTAGTGGGAGAGTGTTAATGTGAACTTGAGTGGTGGCAGGAGAGAAAAAGGAGCTGATGAAAAAATCATCTGAGTTCAATTCCAAAGCTTTCCATTGATCTTTGTTTTCAGGGCCAAACAAAATGTTTGGTTTATTTTATAAGCTAATTGGGTATGTGAAAGGCTACTTGGCATTTGTGATTGACTCAGTCTAACAAAAGTGATCACCAAGCTGGCTAATCAATAAGGTATCGATTACAAGCATGTGATTGGATTAGCCATTTGATCAATGCTGTGTGCTAATATATTAACAAGCAAATTACCAAGCACCCCTTACGAGCAGAATGCTGCCTCTGATTGCATTACACACTAGTGAGATCTAATGACCCACCAAGTACAAGGGGTTAGTTACATAAATCAACACCTGAAAGTATTTGTTCCCTTGAAGATTTCTTTCCTGCCAATGACAATGCTTTCTTAAGTAGATTCAAATTTAATTACAGTTAGCATGTAGTTTCACTGGGACATCTAATTTCCAACCAAATTTAATTCACCAGGAAGTGGACTTTGGAACCCAAGATAAAGTAACCTGTATAAATTTTGTGAAACTTTAGCCAATAACAAAAAGGCAAGCATAAAGAGGTCCCTGAGAACCATTTTCTGTCTCAAAATTTTGGTGCATGGGCTCCCAGACAGGTTATCCTGAGATCCTTCATGACAGAACGTTCTTCTTATAGACCACAGATATCTTCCCAGTTCTCATTTTAAATTAACCTATTATCTAACTACTATAGTTGAAGAATGGAAAAGACAGTGAGGTACACTCATGTGTGGGCATATATATGTGTACATACATGAGCATATGTACGAGTGTGAGTTCATTTGTGTGTGTGTGTGCACATGAATAATGAAGAATTATAGCTATTAGCAAAAAGTACCCAAGACAGAACGTGCAATAAAGAAAATATTTATTGGTGCTTTACTCACTGTACCAAAGAATTGGAATCAACCTCATTGTTGATTGAAATACTGTTTCTCTCTAAATAAAACTGAAATTAAGAAGTTTGTTGCTAAGTACATCCTCTCAGGACCTAGGACATATAATATTACACAAAGTCACACAACATCAAAAGAAATAAGCCATGTGTTCTCTCTCATATGTGGAATATAGCCAATAGTATATGCATATATGTAAGCAAGTGTAGAACAGTATAAGAATAATAGAGAACAAAAAATGTTAAATATAAAGGTATCAGGAAGGACTGCATGCAGGCAGTATATATATATATTAGAAAAGTATTATTCTATCATGGATTTTGATGGTAGTTGGCAGTATATATATATACTAGAATATATATATATACTAGAATAATATATATATATGTATATATATATATATTAGAAAAGTATTATTCTATCATGGATTTTGATGGTAGTTGGGTAGTTGATAGATAAGGGCATAAATTTAACTTTCACAGAATTCCAGATTGAATGCCAGTTCTAATTGTATATAAGTTCATTATGTTGTATTGTATTGGTAAATTTTGGTGTGTATTTAGATCTGGTGAACATGTGATATTTTTATTTATTTTCAAGACTTTTTTTATACTAAAGTAGAGAAAAAGAAAATACTTTCCATGTTAAAAAAGCAAACAAACACTTCTTTAGGATGTGTTATGCAGAGATGATTCTATAAATGATCTTACAAAGGAAAAAGTCACAAAACAAGGTTTTCCCACCCGCTTTCCCTGAGATAGGGTGAACCATTTATTCAATTGATTGTACTCTCTCGGATTCCCAAAGTAGAAACCACTTTGCTCACTTTCTCCCTTAATCCTTTCGCTTTTAAGAAACCTTTTTTTCCCCTTTGCCTCAGGGAAGCTGAACTGATTAGTCTAAATTCTCCCGAGTTATTTGTAGACTGGAAAGGTCTCCCTAGGCCCAGAGGCAGCATGTTAGCCAGAGCAGCAGTTAGGCCAGCAAGCCAGGCTGCCCGCAGTGCAGCTTAGAGCAACTGGCTGACTGGCTTTGGCCTCACCAGGCACTGGCAGGTTGCAGCTGACAAAACAGCTAGCAGGGCTGCCCAGGCCTAGGGGGAGGAGGGGTGAATCTGTCAATCACCACCACAGAACCACAGGCAAGAAATATTATATGTGAAGGAGATTTGTCAGTTCCAAGATGTTAAGGTGAACCAAGGTTGAGTTTGCTTGAGGTTAAAGAACTTAATGCCTGAAGGGCCAAAGCTCATCCCCAGCTCCACCCCACCCCACCCCCAACCTCTCCTTGTGGTGCACTTGGTGGTTCCAGTTTTGTTTTTAAGTAGCAGAGTCAGAACTAGTGACATTTTCATAAGAACTGCTTTTCTCTTTGATTTAAAATTTGTGGGATCCAATAATCACAGATGACAGTCTTCTTAGAGATCTCTGTGATAAGTGCTTTTCATGAAAAGTATTGTCTGTTTCTAAATGAGTATATATCAACAAAGCCCAATATACATGAAATTAACTATTGATAGTCAAAAACTGTGATGGTTCCTGAAACTATGACATCATCACATTCAGGGTTGACAGATTTTATAGGTCAAGAATGGCTGGTATCTGGTCTAAGCTCTGATAGCAAATATGGTACAGTGATATTATGGTCCATGTAGCCAGAATAATTTACTTAATCATCAATCACTGCAACCCTATTAAGAAATACAGTATCAGTAGTAAAATTCTAATTAAATTTTTGCATTCATCAAAAAGCTTCAAGAGGGCTGTTAAAGAATATTGAACATCTTACGACTGACTGTAAGATAGGTGTCTATAATGTTATAAACCCCCATTGGAGTGTTACTGATTGATTATCCTGACAGAATTCTACTTTTTTGTAGTCATTAATTTCACATATAATTGATGGTGCCATAAATATTTCTCAAACAAAACTCAGCTGGATGGCTGTCAAACCAGCTGGATGGCTGTTGGTGATAATGACTACTATTGGAAGGCAAGTTTTCTGCTTTTCTCTCTTAAGTTGACATGGAAGAAGACAAGAGAGTAAATGATGACAGGTAAGAGAGAAAATTTCCCTGTTCAACAATTCATTCAGGGAATTGTGACAATTTCACTTGGGAAGAAAGAGGAATTTTAAGGAACTTGTCAATAGGAGTTATGAGAGTTAATAACATCTTAGTCATCTAAGTGTGTGAATCCCCTAACCATATTTGTTTATTTATTTTATTTCTAAATTGTCTCATGCTACCTACTTCAGTGTTACTTAATACTGGTAAATAGTCATTTCTATCAGTTTGAAGATAGTTTTGTTTTATAATACCATAGTTTCCTTTACCTTTATAGAGTTTCTTTTACCTGCATAAAACTGTATAGATGGCTTGTTTGGTTGGAGTTACAAGGTATCTTCTTTTGCCCATTTTACATACAGGATTCACCTTCCCATAAAGAGGAAATGTCATTTTTGAAAGGTGACTTTGGTTGGTTGCAATAGATGATTCAAAAGTTATCCTGTAGTGGGATGATGGTTAATGAAGATCAAATGCAGAGGTGGACAGTTGCCTGAAGCATGCATAAATGATGTGGCTTATAAGAAGACAAATAGTTGCAATAATATTAATACATATTTAATTGAAGGGGTAAAACAAAATATGTGATTTGAAAGTGGGGGACATTAGGAATTGTGTGTTTTAAAGAGGATAGGGGATGAGGTAAGTTGGGTGAGGGGAGGGTGAAACTAAGCACATATGAAACACTGTATAGCTAGAAGCCAAGTACTTTATAAGCTAACTATAAAATAGAAATTTTAAAAGCATGAAAAAATACTATTATCTTAGTGTTCTGTTCCTATGAAGAAACTCTAGTGGGAGTTTAGAGTATTATAAACACCTGTCTTACAGTCATAAAATGTTCAATATTCAACAGCCCTCTTGAAGATTTTTGAAGCTTTTTCATGAATGTAAAAAATTAATTGAAAGATTTTTACTGCTAATGCAGATTAGCTTGCATGAGTAAACAAATTTTAAAAGAAAGCCCTTACTTGGGGCTTGCTTACAGATTGAGAGGTTTAGTTCATTATCCTCATGGCAAGAAGCATGGTGATATACAGGCAGACATGGTGCTAGAGAGGTAACATTTGGCTCCACAGGAAGCAGCAGAATGAGAAACTGGACCTGGTTTGGGTTTCTGAAACCCCAAAGCCTACTCCTAGTGACAAACGTTCTCCAACAAGGCCACACACACACACACACACACACACACACACACACCAAACACATTCCAACAACAACATACTTCCTAATCCCTGTCAAATAGCACCACTCAGTACCACTCTCTAATGACTAAGCATTCGAATTAACCTGTGAAGTCTCTTCATATTCAAAGCACTGTAGGCACTATTGTGCAGGTGGGCATATCTTCTCTGGCCAATGATTTATTCTGGGACAGAGGGTTCATAGCTAGGTAAGACCATTGATACCCCAATCCTCTAACAGCTTGTATAGCACCTGCCAGCACTACTAAGGCTATCAGGCAGGAAAGGAAGCATTCGGCTCAGTATCAGCCTCTTCACAGAGAATGGGAGCGCATGCAGAAACTCATGGATTCTTAATGTGCTTAGAAGAAATGATGTTTGAGGGCTCAGCTCTAGTCAGGTTGTTTAAATCACCCTCACTAAAGCCCTAGAATCATCTTGAAAGTGTGGGTATATAGTCCATAAGAGCCAGCAAATAGGAAAAAGGGCTAGGGAGTTATGAGTTCTGGGCATGATAAAGCGGATATAATCATGACCTTACAGCAGCTATGACTGCTTGTAATGGGCCTATGTAAGACTGGAACTATCAACAGTCAATCATGGATTAAGAAGGGGCAAAGAGGACTCCATCCTTCGCTGAAGAGGTGGGATCTTAGTTATTAACTTCATGTACCTTGGAAGGAAGAGCATCAAGGGATACTCTCATCACACTGATCTGTGAGAGCACTATTTTTTTTAATTGCTAAAACACACAGTAGGGCCCAATATATAAGGAATGAGTAAAGTCCTGAGATAATGTGTGTTTTTGACATGGGGAAATGGCAAATATTTTCCTCCCTGTTCAAAAGATTCTAATATTTATTATTTATTATTTATTTATTTATTTATTTATTTATTTTACATCCTGATCACAGCCACACTCCCTCCTCTTCTCCCAGTCACACACTCACATAACCCTCTTCCCATTGCCCTCTTCCCCTTCTCTGAAGAGAAGGGGAAGACCCCCATAGATAACAACTCTCCCAAGCACATCAGATTACAGAAGGACTAAGGGAATCTTCTCCCACAGAAGCCAGACAAGGCAGCCCAGCTAGGGGGAATGGGATCCAAAGACAGGCACAGAGTCAGAGACAGCCTCCACTCAAATTGGTAGGGGACCCGCCTGGAGACCAAGCTGCACATCCCTTACAAATGTGTAGGGGGCCTATGTCCAGGCCATTCATACTTGTTGGTTGGTGGTTTAGTCTCTGTGATCCCATATGGTCCCAGGTAAGTTGATTCTGTAGATCTTCTTGTGGTGTCCTTGACCTCTCTGACTCCTTCAATTCTTATACCCATTCTTCCACACGACTCCTCTAGAGCTCTGCCTGATGTTTGGCTGTGGGCCTCTGTATCTGTTTTCGTCTTCTGCTGGATAAAGCTGCTCAGAAGGCAGTTATGCTAGGCTACATACTGTTAGCATAGCAGTGTATCATTAATAGTGTCAGGTGTTGGTTTTCTTCCATGCGTGGGTCTCAAGTTGGGCCAGTCATTGGTTGGCCATTGTAATGTGTTGGCCTGATGTTTGTATTTTGATGTTAATTTGGGGCCCCTAAGACCTAGAATCTGTGTGTAGCCATTGGGACCTTGTTCCCAAGTTAATTCTGATTTGGTGAATAAAGATGCCAACAGCCAACAGTTGGGGAGAAGAAATAAAGGTAGAGTTAAGGTGTGGCAGGTTTGGGAGGAGAGAGAAGCCACCAAGGAATAGAAGATGAGTATGCAGGAGAGATGAAAGATGAGCTGAGTAATAAAAAATGTGGCCCTGTGGGTTGGCCAGTTGGAGCTAAGAGCAGCCCAGATGAAACCTAAAAAAATATTAAGTGAGAATTCGAGTTATCATTAGGAAGGCAGATTATAACAGTATAGAGGGTAGGCAGCTTCCCAGCTATTGTGTTGCCTAAGACATATTTAAAAAATATAAAGGCTGTATGTGTTTTTCATGTGGGAACATAAATGGTCAAAGACGGAGGAGGTGGGGAACCCTGCACTAGGATTTTTAAATATTTAAATAAAAATTGTTACAGACCATTTCCTCAATCTCTGCTCCATCTTTATACCTGCACATCTTGTAAGCAGGAAAAATTTTGGGTGGCAGGTATTGTGGATATAAGTGTTCCCTTCTTTTATTAGAAGTTCTACTTGGCAACTTTAATCTCCATATACTCAGCTGCTAAGAGTCTCAGTCAGGGTCACCACATACACTCAGGAAGCCTCCCCTGTTCCAGATATCCAGCTTATCCTAGGTATGCCTCTCCCACCAATTTCATTTCTCTCTCCCATCCCTCTACTTCTCCCCAACTGCTCTCCCATGTCTGAGCCTCACTTCTGTCCCCCTCCCTACCTGCTCTTCCAACCAGTTCCCTCCTTCCATTTACCTCCAATGTCTACTTTACATCCACTTCTGAGTTCAATTCAAGTCCCCTACCCCTAGGTCCTCACTGTTATTTAGATTCTTTGGGTCTGTGGATTGCAGCATGATTATGCTATACTCTATGGCTAATATTCACTTATAAGTGAGTACATACCATGTATCTTTCTGGGTCTAAGTTACGTTACTCAAGATATTTTCTAGTTCCATCTATTTGCTTGCAAATTTCATAATGTCTTTGTTTTTAATAGCTGAGTAGTATTCCATTGTGTAAATGTACCGTTTTGTTTTTGTTTTTGTTTTTTTTTTTAACCCATCCTGCAGTTGAGAGACATCTAGGTTGTTTCCAGTGATGTTTGTGTCTGTAGTTCCTGTTCTCTAGGTTTTCCATCTCTAAGATTTTCTCAGTTTGGGCTTTTCTTATTGCTTTTGTTTCCATTGTTAGTTCTTGAATAGTTTATTTAATTCCTTTACCAGTTTGATTGATTGCATTTTCCTGTATTTCTTTAAGGGATTTATTAATTTTCTCTTTAAAAGCTTCTATCAGCTTTATATAATTTTATTTAAGATCTTCTTGAGCTTTGGGTATATTAGGATATCTAAGACTTAGTATAGTCAGATAACTGGACTCTGTTGGTGCCAATTGCACTGGCTTTGGTTAATTTTGTTCTTATGCTGGTCTTTAACCATCTCATTGTCCCTGGTATTGGCTGGATGTTCCTGACACTGGAAGGACCTCTTGGGAGTCAGGCAGAGCTGTGGAACATGACGATGGAGCTCAGTGGACAGCAGGCTTCTCACCTCTGCTGTTTGTGTCCTAGGAGAACCTGCATGTTCCTGGGGCCCTACAGGTCTCTTTGGGAAGTGGACTGAACCATGGGCTAGACAGTGGAGGTCAGGGGAGAGCATACAGGTTACCTCTGGGGTCCTTCAGACATCATTGGTTGGTAGCAGGCAGAACTGTAGACCACAATGCCCAAGTTTGAATGTTGATAGTGTGTGCAGAAAATATTCAACATAACTTTCTCCCTGACACCAAATTTATGGCCTGAAAATTGCTCCCCTACAAGACTGCTCCTACTGAAATTGGCTAAAGCTTCTTGATTTAGCTGAATTCAATAACAATGCCTCTTGATTCAGCTGTACACAATAAAACAGTTCTATGGTGTCATCGCTTCTCCATAAAAAATTCTACTCCTCCTATTCCCAGTATTCCTCAATATATATTTGTGTTTTCTTCATTCCCTTGTCATTCAAGTTAGGTCATTTCCTGGAGGTCTGCAAAAACATAGCACCAATATGTATGATGCAATCCCTAGGGTATAATTAAGCCAGATAAGAAGCTAAATAGCACAAATTCTGTGGTGTTTGTTTAGGTTCTTGTCTTTATGTTCCAGCCATGAATTCCTTTGCTTCCCTCAAGGATGGACTATATAACTTGTAAACCAAACAAAATCTTCCCTACTCCAAGTTACTTTTGGCTTGTGTTTTATCTCAACCACAGGGAGGCAAACTAGAAGAAAATTCATTGCGATGGGTAGTGTAAAAATAAACAACTTGCTGGTGAGGATGTGCTGATGGAAATGCAAAAATGCATACCACCAATAAAAAACAGTATTGCAAGTCTTTGGAATATAAAACCAGAATTTTTATGTAAAACAGTATTGATGAATATTGAAGACATTACCTTGAGCAAAATGTGAGAAACTTCAGCATAGTGTGCTGAGCACAAAGGACAAACATAGGATTCTGCTTGCATATAGTGCCTAGGACAGGCCATTTCACAGAAGTATGAAGTAGAAGGTGGTTGGTAGAAGTAGAAGGAGAAGAAACAAGGACTTATTTTATCTTTATAGAGTTTTAGTTTTGTAAGATGAAGTAGGTCTAGACAGAGATAATGAGGTTAGATGAACAATATGAATTTGCTTAATGTTATGATATAATAGTATGGTTGAAGGGGTTAATAATATATTTTGTTACATGTATATAGTTATAATTTATAAAAATATTGGTTACTGTATCTGTGACCTTTTTACTATCTTCTACCTAGATTTTGAGAAGGAGAAGCAATCACTTGCCCAGATGTTTGTCCTATTATCTTCCATTTTTCAGGGGGAACCAAGCTAGAGGAGATATTTTTCATTTCCTTGATGACCCTGCCTGTCTGAGTTTTGAACTGAAAGCTGAACAAAACCTTGAGTTGTTAATACTTCCTTGACTATTTCCCTGGAAATTTGACTATTCACACAGTCATCTACCTACTAGATGCTTCTTCCATTGAACTGGAGCCACAGTGAAACAAACTTTTTAACCCTAAACATAATGAACAATTATATGTCAGACCCTATTATAGGCCTCACATTACTCAAGACCCAGTCCCACACTGAGTAGGAGTCCCTGTCACTCCAGTCCACACTAAAAGTTTCAACAGTGGCGATCTAAACCTATTGCGGTAGAGCGGTTAATGCCTTAATGCCTTTTGTAGGGCAACAAATGAAACCTAAACACACCAAAAAAACACGTAGCATTCACTGTTTGTTCTCTTATTCTTTTTTATTCTATTATTTTTTAATTCTATTTATTCTATTATTATTATATTTGGTTTTTAAATTCATAAATTTTTTCCCATGGCCTTGAAGGGGAGGAACAACTTTATGAGTTTATATAGAACAAAAAGACAAACAATTTCTCAATGCATATAATGACTATCACTTACATAGCTGAGCTCTCTCTATCTTAAGCTGTACATTTATATTTTGATGTTTGCTTTTCATGTTCATCCATTCTATAGTAGACAGATTAATGTTTATATTTATTTATTGGAGTTAACTTTTATCATAGTTTTTGAAAGTTTAATCTATTTTTTTATTTCCAATGGATTACATATAGTGCATGCACAACAAATTTTAACCCAAATAATGAAGTGATGTCTGTATAGTAAGTGGAGCAATGTCAACATCATTGGTGAAACTACTCTCTTGCTTCTTCTGATTTTCATTCAAAAATACACTAATATATGTTTTAAGCCATTCTTTTCATTTTTTACAATGTTTAAATTTTTGCTAAGATGAATTTTATGTGACTATGGACTCACTCCAATTTTCTCATATGTATTTTACACACACACACACACACACACACACACACACACACAGACACACATATATATGTTCTGTATTATAACCTTGTATTAGTGATAGTTCCCCAGACAAAGAGAATCAAATATAAATATATAATATATAATATGCCATATTTGAGTATGTATTTTGCTTAACATATATATATAATATAAATGTAATATAAATATATATATAATGCTATATATACATTATATATTTAATAGAAAATTATGATTAATACAAAGTTACAATACAGAACCTAAGCAATGCATTGTTATTTATTTTGAAATATTTAAGATGGCACTATACCACATGTATTTGCAACTTGCCTTTTTATTTATTTTTTTAAAAGTCAACCTTCGTGACATGGGAATCTGTGCTTTCATTCATTTTTCACTAATTTATAATATCTCATTGTATAAATGAACCACAGAAGGGGAATGTTTTTAATCCCCTTTCGTGTGTGTGTGTGTGTGTGTGTGATTCAGTAAGTAAGCTAAATCCCCAGTGTGTCTTATCCTCTCTCCAATATATATTTGGTTTGTTTCTGTTTGTTTCTTTTTTCTTCCTGAACATGAATTCTCTGAGCATCCCTTTCATGTACTAGATGATACTCCAAGGTGCTGTCTGGGAGAAAATGCTGAAATATAAACAATATTAGGAACTTAATTTTTCTTTTAAAAAACAACTAGAAAATTATTTCACATACTTAACTTTATCATCTTTAATAAGTTTTTCAAGGTTTTAATTTTTATTTAATTTGATTTGTAAATATCTATGCCTTCTAACAATGACTTTTTCATCCAGGTTTCTGAAAATTTCTCTCCTAAACCAGTTTTCCTTCACGTTCAAATGCAAAACAAACAAACAAAACAAACACATACACACACATACAAAAACAAAAACAAAAGATAAAATAAAACAAAAAAAAACCCCTCTGCTCTCTGATTCTGGCATTACCAACTTAATATTCCCAGACTACTCAGGACATTAAATATTTCCAGACACTGAACACTATTTTGGTACTTATGCTGAAGATAATTAATTTCTAATGAAAAGAATAGTTCAGAAATATAATATTATATTTAATGAAATTTGCACATATTTTAGCTAATAGTTGAAATCATTCATATTTTAGTTAGATTTTATTCATTTAATAAAAATGTATTTATTAAGTACCCAACCTTGATTGGACACTGTGCTAACTACTTAGGATATGTTAATACAGTAAACATGAAAAATCTAAATATGGAAATAACTAAATGTGACTGGCCTCATAAAGAAAAAGACTGTAATGTGCTGAAGGAATGTAATGAAGTTTAACCAAGGCTCTAGGAATGGGGAACAAGAACACCCTGTAAAAGAACGGACACTGTGGTGAGCCCTTCAGGATTCAGAACAATTGCTGAGACGATGGGGAGTAGATGGTAGGCCCAGGAAAGACATGTGAAAGAATGTGTGAAATGGTAGATAAGCTGTAAGAGAGATGTTAAACCATGTAAAACTGCAAGGATCATAAAATAATTTATATTATATCATAAGGAAAGTCTGCTAAGAATGATAGTATTAGTATTTTAAATATATTATTTTGGCAATTACTTGGAGAATGTATTTTTTTTATATTTTTATTTTCTATATTTTTTGTTTACATTCCAAATGATTTCCTCTTTCCCGGATCCCCCCTCCCCATACGTCCCATAAATCTTCTTCTCTTCATCCATTCTTGGAGAATATTTTTAAAGCATGCAACTATATGATGAAGGGATGCCTGGCAAGAGTTATGGTGGAGTGAGGAGGATGGGATTTAGACTGGCTAGAAGATGAAAGAGTGAAAATAGATATATTTGAAAGAATATTGAATCAGGACTCAATGGGATTTCATGATTAATCTTGTTTAGGAATAAAGTGAAAATCAGGCAAGAGTTAAAGAAACTTTCAAATTTCTGTTTTGAGAACTGATTTCTTGTCCTACAATTAAACACAAAGAAAATCAAAGCAGCATTTCTGGATTCTGTTCAAATAGTAGTGAAAAAGAAATAGTCAACAAGACAAGTCAGGAAAAGCCAGCACTGATTCTCTCAATCTTTTTGACATTCTTGACAGTTTCAGTCTAAAGTCTCCTCAAATTAATTCATATATGAGTATGAAAAATCACAATGAAATCACTGTTTTATGTTATAATGAAACATATTGTTTTGTGTACTAAATATATTGTGATAAAAAGGCCAAGGATGGAGAGACTCTTCCAGCCCCTTTAGGTCTTGCTTCTAGCATCCTGTCCCCAGCAAGAATGGTGGCTCCTTGCAGACAGGTCTTTTCTATTTCTTCTGCTCCACTTGTAGTCTATTCTTACTAACATAGCTCATCACCACTCACATGTCTTTCTGATTCTTCCAGATTATAAGCATTTTGAGGCAGGAATCTGATCTATAGTCATTTCACAGTTTTAATATTCCCTATCTCCTCCTCTGTATGCACTGTGAGGCAGTAGTGGAACAGAAGGCCTTAGCTCTAATATGTTACACCAGAGGTCTGTGATGTTAGCTAGGAATGGTTGTAATTCTTCACAAAGGCATAGATATTGATTGCAAAATTAATAAAAACATTTTCATGTTATTTTCAGGTCAGTATTACTTCTAAATAAAATAGTAACCAGATCTTCAAAGTGTCTGGATAACCAAACACAGAATGGGATTCATTTGGTGTTGATTTTTTTGGTCAGGATCAAAATCTAGCAAAAATTCTTTTTTTTCTAGGGTTTAGACATGAGTTTCTGTAGAAAGTAAACACCTTACAATTAATATAGTACATATAAACTATATTTTTAAATAAATATCTCAGACATATGATCCAACCATAGAGGATTAATATCTCAACATCCTAATTAATAATTTTTAAAGAAAATTTTATACACATATACACACACACAACCAAAGGTGTGTGTCTTATATGAAGATTAAATGCAAAAGACACTTTGAAGTAGTGATTTTGCTGTAGGTTTAATGCAAAATGTCCCCTACAGGCCCATGTGGGTGAATACTGTTGGCAGCACTATTGGGGCTGGAGGACTTAGACGCTCTAAGAATTGGTTTTTTTTTATGTCCTTTCTACTCTCTGCTTCCTGTTTTGCCAAGATGAGAGGAGGTGAGGAGACCAGCTTCACAGTCTCACATCACAGAGCTTTCCCTGTCTTGGTGGATCATATCCAGACTATGAGCCAGAAAACCATGCCTTCCTTTGAGATTTTTTTTCCCTCAGGTATTTGGTCACAGAGATGAGAAAAATAACTAACAGAGATATTAATACACTTTTAATTAAACTCTACTCAATAATTAAGTTTAAAGTTCAATTTTTTCTTAGGCTTTCATTCTCTATGTGAAAGAGAAAGTATACCTACAATTTTCTTGCATACATTTGTTTTCATATTAATTCATGTAATACATTGAATGATGTTAAATTGTTGATCACCACTTGTTTATTTCATGGACACTAAGACAACTTTAAGTTCTTCAAAGAGAAAAATCAGTATTTCCTAATTATGTAATATTTTGAGTTAAATATTGTTATGACCTCATGTGTTATTTTGTTGTTGTTGTGATAAGATACCATGACTAAGACAACTCATAAAAGGAAAAGTTTATTTGAATTGGAGGTTATTATAGGGGGATAAGAGTTTGTCATTGCAGCAAGTAGCAGACATGGCAACTCAAGCAGAAGTGAGAGGTCACATCTTAGATTCAAGCAGGAAGCAGAGACCCTTTGAGAATGACAGAAAATCTTTGAAACCTTTGAAGGCTGCCTCCCCATGGCATACTTCCTCCAATGAATTCATACCTCAAGCACCACTATTAACTGCGGAACAAAATATTCAAATGCACAAGATTGTGAGGCATCATATTCAAACCACCACATCTTGTGAGTAAGAAACCAAATAATTTTAGCATCTTTTTTTTAGTTATAAAAAGGTAACTAAGACTTTTAGCACATGTCTATTAAAAATCACTTTCTTTTTAAAGATTCATTTATTTTAATTTAATCTATATGAGTGCTTGCCTACATATACATGTGTACACCATGTCCTTTCCTGGTACATGAAGAATCCCTAAGAGTGCGACAAATATCTTAAAAGTGGAGATACAAATACTTTTGGGCTACAGGGAAGAGGGGTAGAGATAGGAATTGAACCCAGGATGTTTGGAAGAGCATCAAGTATTCTTAATCACTGAGCCATCCCTAGAATCACTTCCTAAAATAAACTTAGAGAAATATCATGGTATCTTCCCTTCCATGTGAGTGATGTGTTTCCTTATTGTATTTCACACCTATCTGGACCAATCTTTATAGAATTACCCAGAAAATAGGGCTGACTACATTTTGAAGCTTTTGGAATTTGTGTATTCCCATACTGAACTTCTTCAGTGTGGCTTTGGAGATGTAAAAATCGTCTAAGACATTATTATTTATAACATGGACTTGAAATATAGAAAGATTTTCTACTTTAAAAATTCAAAAAGACATTCAACTTAGAGAGGAAAAATGCCAAAAATATTTTCAATTTCCTGAAAATGAATATTGTTATAGTGCTTTCAAATAAATAATTTCTAATGTTATTCACACCAGTTTATTGTTGGTAATTACAGTTTCTTGGTGAGTACAAACTTTTGTGAAACCTTTTGTTTTAGAACACTAATAATAGCTATTAAGATGTTTTATTGGTGATACTCTAAGAAACAAAATATAGTTAGATTTTGATTTAATGAATTCAAATTAAGTAGGAAGAGCTTAGACTTTTTCATTTTTTTATAGAGTATTAAGATTCTTTGTGGCAAGAATAAACATATTTAATAAATGCATAGGATATAAAACTTTATGACATCTTAGCAGTTATGGCATTTTATATTTTAAACTTTGTTCATATTATTAAGTTAGTGTTTGTATTATTAAATTAGTATATAATAGTATAGAATTAGAAGGAGAAAATGGTTGTTTGAAACATGTGTTTGCATTATCTATGTGCCTTTGATGAGCTTTAAGCAATCTTAAAGTTAGGTGTGTCTGGCATCTGCTCTGTAGCACATTCTCCTTGTCATTGTGCATGTTGGCATTGACACTCCAAACTGGCAGTAACCAAAAACAGCAGCATGAAATGCACACAACACAGAGAGCAGAGATGCAGTGGCATCAATTGGTATGATTATCCTTTCTAGAAGGAATGTATTCTCCCACCAAAAGAACTATTAGTGAAACATAGATACTCATGTTTCAAAGAAGAAAGATTATAAAACTATTCATAAGTATATATGGTAAACATAAAAATATTAACTATCAGAAACAAAAATGTAAATGATACATGAAACTAAGAATTAACAATGCATAAAATCTACTAGCAGAAACCATATTTTTTCTCAAACACACTCATAAATATAATTAAGTCCATATGATTTCAGTAAGTCAGCTTAATATACCCTCTAATCGACATGAAAATTAGAATACTTTTCCAACAATCCATTTTTCTTTGACTTAGTTTTAAAGTTTAATTTTCTGCAAAAATATATGCATTTAAATATAATGCCATCAATAAGATATCAGTTTTATCTTCACTCGCTGGCATGAATGCTCTATGACTCATTTCAGAACATGGATTATACAAGCCCCCATTCTTCTTTCCTTATTACATAGGATTCTGGCTTGTGATTTGTATTTGCAATCTGTATGCTGACAAAATTGGTGTTTCTTCTTTGAAGAGTTACATATTTCATGCACTTGTGGCAGTTGTAGGTGCATACGTATGCTGTAGGTACAACTCACATTCATTGCAAATAATTACACAGAAAGGGGTCTAGTGAGCAAAATGAATTGATAAAAATAACAGAGCAAGACTCCATATTTATTCATTTGCAATGATTTCCACATCAACTTCACTCAGTTTATAAATCTAAACATTAGTTCTCTTGCTGTCAGCACTTCAGGCTCCACCTGGGATCAGTTAGACAGGCAAGTTGTGCCTTCTGCATCCTAGAATAATTATGCAAAATAAAGAGTCTGCATTTGGAATGTGGCTGACAGGTTGGTTGATGATGCACTGGGCAAAAAAGAATGTACTTTCCCGCCTCAATCTTGTAAGCTCCTCTGTTCCAGAGGCTTATGTCTTTAGTAAGAAAAACAGATGTGACTTAAGGAGCAGGGACATAAGGTGCATGCTGGGGAAGAACCATGACTTCTTAAGGACATTTGAATTACAGAATTTCCCCATCTTTCTTTTAAAAAGAGTTTAAATTTCTCACAAAGTTGACTCTTTTATTTCTGAAACAAAAGCATATACTCTAAATTTTACTTCTTTTATATATGTAGGCGAAGAATGTATTTTTACTCTGGAGATTTTCTCCAAATGCCTAAATTTACCCAATGTATACTTATTTCTCTTTGAAAATTTTTCTTAAACATTCAAAGGCTATTCTTACACTAAGGAATAAAATAGAACTAGTAAAAATGTTCATATTAAACACACAGTCATTTGTTACCCATCTCTAGAGTCTACAATAGAAAAGAATTTGCTGTGTTAATAATTTATACTCTAGAAATGGGTAGCAAATGACAAAAATATGTAAGATAAATAGTTTGAGGCTTTTACTAATGTTCATTCATATATTTCTTTTTATTATATATCTTTATTTTCTATATTCTTTGTTTACATTCCAAATGATTTCCCCTTTCCCAGTTCCCCCCTCCCCATATGTCCCATAAGCCTTCTCTACACCCATACTCCAATCACCTCCCTCCTTTTTCTCTGTCCTGCTACTCCCCTAAAATGCTGGATCAGGCCTTTCCAGGATCAGGGCCCTCTCCTTACTTCTTCATGGGAGTCATTTGATATGCTACTTGTGTCTTGGGTATTCAGAGCTTCTGGGCTAGTTAATATCCACTTATCAGTGATTGCATTCCATGTATATTCCTTTGTGATTGGGTTACCTCACTTAGGATGATATTTTCCAGTTCCAACCATTTGTCAACAAATTTCATGAATTCATTGTTTTTAATTGCTGAGTAGTATTCCATTGTGTAAATATACCACATTTTCTGTATCCCTTCCTCCATCAAGGGACATCTGGGTTCTTTCCAGCTTCTGTCTATTATAAATAAGGCTGCTATGAACATAGTGGAGCATGTGTCCTTATTACATGCCGGGGAATCCATTGGGTATATGCCCAGAAGTGGTATAACAGGGTCCTCTGGTAGTGTCATGTTCAGTTTTCTGAGGAATCTTCAGACTGATTTCCAGAGTGGTTGTACCTTCTTGCAATCCTACCAGCAGTGGAGGAGTGTTCCTCTTTCTCCACATCCTCTCCAACACCTGTTGTCTCCTGAGTTTTTGACCTTAGCCATTCTGACTGGTGTGAGTTGAAATCTCAGAGTTGTTTTGATTGGCATTTCCCTAATGACTAATGATGTTGAGCATTTATTAAGGTGTTTCTCGGCCATCTGAAATTCTTCAGGTGAAACTTCTTTGTTTAGATCTGTACCCCATTTTTTAATATGGTTATTTGGTTCCCTGGGGTCTAACTTCTTGAGTTCTTTGTATATATTGGATATTAGCCCTCTATCAGATGTAGGGTTGGTGAAGATTTTTTTCCCAATTTGTTGGTTGCTGTTTTGTCCTTTTGACAGTGTCCTTTGCCTTACAGAAACATTGTAATTTTATGAGGTTCCATTTGTCAGTTCTTGATCTAAGAGCATAAGCTATTGGAGTTCTGTTTAGGAACTTTCCTCTGTGCCAATGTCCTCAAGGGTTTTCCCCAGTTTCTTTTCTATTAGTTTCAGTGTGTTTGGTTTTACTTAGAGGTCCTTGATCCAGTTGAAGTTGAGTTTATTACAAGGAGATAAGAATGGATCAATTCCCATTCTCCTGCATGCTGACCTCCAGTTGAACCAGCACCATTTGTTAAAAAGGTTATCTTTTTTCCACTGGATGTTTTCTGCTCCTTTGTCCAAGATCAAGTGACCATAGGTGTGTGGATTCATTTCTGGGTCTGCAATTCTATTCCATTGGTCCACTTGCTTGTCACTGTTCCAATACCATGCAGTTTTTAACACTATTGCTCTGTAGTATTGCTTGAGGTCTGGGATACTGAATCCCCCTCAAGTTCTTTTACTGTTGAGAATAGTTTAAGCTATACTGGGTTTTTTGTTATTCCAGATGAATTTGAGAATTGCTCTTTCTAACACTGTGAAGAACTGAGTTGGGATTTTGATAGGTATTATGTTGTATGTGTAGATTGCTTTTGGCAAGATGGCCATTTTAACTATATTAATCCTGCCAATCCACCAGCATGGAAGATTTTTCCATTTTATGAGGTCTTCGATTTCGTTCTTCAGAGACCTGAAGTTCTTGTCATATAGATCTTTCTCTTGTTTGGTTAGAGTCACACCAATATACTTTATATTGTTTGTGGCTATTGTGAAGGGAGTCATTTCCCTAACTTCTTTGTCAACCTGATTATCCTTTGAGGATAGGAAGGCAACTGATTTGCTTGAGTTGATTTTATAACCAGCCACTTTGCTGAAGTTGTTTGTCAGCTGTGGGAGTTGTCTGGTGGAGGTTTTCGGGTCACTTAAGTAGACTATCGTCATCTGCAAATAGTGATAATTTTACTTCCTCCTTTCCAATTTGTATCCCTTTGACTTCCTTATGTTGTCTAATTTCTCTAGCTAGAACTTCAAGTACTATATTGAAAAGATATGGAGAGAGAGGACAGCCTTGTCTAGTCCCTGATTTTAGTGGGATTGCTTCAAGTTTCTCTCCATTTAGTTTGATGTTGGCTACTGGTTTTCTGAATATTGCTTTAACTATGTTTAGGTATGGACCTTAAATTCCTGTTCTTTCCAAGACTTTTAGCATGAAAGGATGCTGAATTTTGTCAAATGCTTTTACAGCATCTAATGAGATGATCATATGGTTTTTTTTTTCTTTGAGTTTGTTTATGTAGTGGATTGTATTGATGGATTTACTTATATTGAACCATCCCTGCATTCCTGGGATGAAGCCTACTTGATCATGGGGGATGATCGTTTTGATATGCTCTTAGATTCGGTTGGCAAGAATTTTATTAAGTATTTTTGCATCGATGTTCATAAGGGAAATTGGCCTGAAGTTCTCTTTCTTTGTTGGATCTTTGTATGGTTTTGGTATCAGCATAATTGTGTTGTAGAACAAGTTGAGTAGTGTTCTTTCTGTTTCTATTTTGTGGAATATTTTGAAGAGTATTGGTGTTAGGTTTTCTTTGAAGGTCTGATAGAATTCTGCACTGAAGCCATCTGGTCCCATGCTCTTTTGGTTCGGAGACTTTCTATGACCCCTTTTATTTTTTTAGGGGTTATGGGACTGTTTAGATGATCTATTTGATCCTGATTTAATTTTGGTGTTTGATATCTGTCTAGGAAACTGCCCATTTCCTCCAGATTCTCCAGTTGTGTTGAGTATAGGCTTTTGTAGTAGGATCTGATGATTTTTTGAATTTCTTCAGTTTCTGTTGTTATATCCCCCTTTTCATTTCTAATTTTGTTCATCTAGATACTGTTTCTGTGCCCTTTGGTTAGTCTGGCTAAGGGTTTATCTATCTTGTTGATTTTCTCAATGAACCAGCTCCTGGTTTTGTTGATTCTTTGTATGGTTCTCTTTGTTTCTACTTGATTGATTTCAGCCCTGAGTTTGATGATTTCCTGCCTTCTACTCCTCCTGGGTGAAATAGCTTCTTTTTCTCCAGGGCTTTCAGGTGTGTCATTAAGCCGTTAGTGTATGCTTTCTCCATTTTGTTTTTGGAGGCACTCAGGGCGCACTGCTTTCATTGTGTCCCATAGATTTGGGTATGTTGTGTCTTCATTTGCATTAAGTTCTAGAAAGTTTTAATTTCTTTCTTTATTTCTTCCTTGACCAAGGTATCATTGAGTAGAATATTGTTCAGTTTCTATGTGTATGTGAGTTTTCTGCTGTTTTTGTTGCTGTTGAAGACCACTTTTACTCCATAGTGATCTGATAGGAGGCATGGGATTAGTTCGATCTTCTTATATTTGTTGAGGTCTGTCTTGTGACCAACTATATGGTCGATTTTGGAGAAGGTACCATGAGGTACTGAGAAAAAGGTATATTCTTTTGCGTTAGGATAGAATGTTCTATATATATCTGTTATATCTAATTTGTCGAAAGCTTCAATTAGTTTCACTGTGTCCCTGTTCAGTTTCTGTTTTCCTGATTGCTCCATTGAGGAAAGTGCATTGTTGAAGTCCCCCACAATTATTGTGTTAGGTGCAATGTGTGCTTTGAACTTTAGTAAAGTTTCTTTTATGAAAGAGGGTGCCCTTGCATTTGGAGCATAGATGTTCAGGATTGAGAGTTCTTCTAGTTGTATTTTTCCTTTGACCAGCAAGAAGTGTCCCTCAGAGTCTCTTTTGATGACTTTGGATTGAAAGTCAATTTTATCTGATATTAGAATGGCTACTCCAGCTTGTTTCCTGAGACCATTTGCTTGTAAAATTGTCTTCCAGCCTTTTACTCTAAGGTAGTGTTTGTCTTTGACCCTGGGGTGTGTTTTCTGTATGCAGCAAAATGTAGGGTCCTGTTTATATATCAAGTCTGTTATCCTATGTCTTTTTATTGGGGAATTGAGTCCATTGATATTAAGAGATATTAAGGAATAGTGATTATTACTTCTCATTTTTGTTGTTATTTTTTAAATTTTATTGGTATCTTCTTTTGTATTTAATGAAAGGTTACTATCTTGCTTTTTCCAGTGTGAGGTTTCCCTCCTTGTATTGGTGTTTTCCTCCTATTATCCTTTGTAGGGCTGGGTTTGTGGAAAGATATTGGGTAAACTTGGTTTTGTCATAGAATATCTTAGTTTCTCCATCTATGGTTATTGAGAGTTTTGCTGGGTATAGTAGTTTTGGCTGGCATTTGTGTTCTCTTAGAGTCTGCATGAGATCTGCCCAGGATCTTCTAGCGTTCATAGTCTCTGGTGAGAAGTCTTGTGTGATTCTCATAGGTCTTCCTTTATATGTTACTTGGCCTTTTTCCCTTACTGCATTTAATATTCTTTCTTTGTTTATTACATTTGGGGTTTTGATTATTATGTAATGCGAGGTATTTCTGTTCTGGTCCAGTCTGTTTGGAGATCTGTAGGCTTCTTGTATATTCATGAGCATCTCTCTCTTTAGGTTAGGGATGTTTTCTTCCATAATTTTATTGAAGATATTTAGTGGACCTTTAAGTTGTAAATCTTCATTCTCATGCATACAATAATCCTTAGGTTTGGTCTTCTCATTGTGTCCTGGATTTCCTGGATGTTTTGGGTTACAAGCTTTTTGCTTTTTGCATTTTCTTTGAAAGTTGAGTCCATGGTTTCTATGGTATCTTCGGCATCTGCGATTCTTTCTTCTATCTCTTGTATTCTGTTGTTGATATTTGCATCTGTGATCCCTGATTTCGTCCCAAGGTTTTCTATCTTCAAAGTTGTCTCCCTTTGCGATTTCTTAGTTGTTTCTCCATCTGTTTTTATATACTGGATAGTTTGGCTTAGTTCCTTCACTTGTTTGTGTTTTCCTGTAATTCTTTTTAGAGATTTTTTTGTTTCCTCTTTCATGACTCTGCCTGCTGACTCAATTTGTCCTGCATTTCTTTAAGTAATTTTTGTGTTTCCTCTTTATTGGCTTCTATCTTTTGACCCATATTCTCCTGA
Organism: Apodemus sylvaticus; assembly: GCF_947179515.1. NCBI lineage: Eukaryota > Metazoa > Chordata > Mammalia > Rodentia > Muridae > Apodemus > Apodemus sylvaticus. Next base: position 54,202,355 of record NC_067490.1, read on the forward strand.
ATTTCTTTAAGTGATTTTTGTGTTTCCATTGTAAGAGCTTCTAACTTATTCATGTTCCCCTCTATTTCTTTAAGAGATTTATTTATGTCCTTTTTGTGTTCCTCTAACAGCATCATGACCAGTGATTTTACATCCAAATCTTTTTTTTTCCTGGTGTATTGTGGTATCCAGGACTTGCTGTTGTTGGAGAATTGGGTTCACGTGCTGCCATATTGCCTTGTATTCTGTTAGTAATGTTCCTATGTTTGCCTTTTACCATCTTGTTATTTCTGGTGTTCATTGGTCTTGTTGACACTGGCTGATGTTTGAACCTGCTCTGAGCCTGTAAGTCTATTTGCACACTGGTGTATGACTGGGTTTCCCCTGGTACAGATTGCTGATTTGGTGCCCTCCTCTTGGATGCCCTTGGAGCCCTGGTGTGTCTTGCCCCAAGCAATGCTATACTCAGGTTTTATCTGTGAACCTGGTATTGCCTTTCTGCTCTGACAGGGAGTGAAGGTGGCAGTTGCTGTGGGGACCTTTTCTATCACTCTGGATGACAAAACAACCACCCAACATGGTTGGTACCCTGATAGCCCGCAGAGCTGCCCAGGCCCTGGGTGCAGGCAAAAGCCTGACAGGTTGAGACCCAAGCGATGTTAGCCTTAGGCTATATCTGTGTAGATCTCTCTGTTGTCTGGGAGCCAAGATAGCAGAGCATTCCTCTAAGGGCTGGAAAGTCTCTGTTCCCCCTTCTAAGGAGTACTCACACTTTGTTCTTCCTTCTTCTTGAGCTTCATGTGGTCTGTGAATTATGTCTTGGGTATTCTGATCTTCTGGGCTAATAGCCACTTATCAGTGAGTGCATAGCATGTGTGTATCTTTCATGACTGGGTTATCTCACTCAGGATGATATTTTCTAGCTCCATCCATTTGCATAAGAATTTCATGAAGTCATTGCTTTTATTAGCTGACTGGTACTCCATTGTGTCAATGTGCCTCATTTTCTGTATCCATTCCTCTGCTGAGGGACACCTGGGTTCTTTTTTTTAAATTAGGTATATTCTTTATTTAAACTTCAAATGTTGTCTCCTTTCCTGGTTTCCCCCTCCCCTGAAAATCCCATAAGACATCTCCCCTTCCCCAATCAGTCCACCCCTTCCCCCCTGCCTTCCTGTCCTGGTATTCCTCTACACCACAGTATCAAGTCTGTTCAAGACAAAGGACCTCTCCCCCATCTGTCGAACAAGATTGTCCTCTGCCGCCAATGTGTCTGGGTCCATGGTTAGCTCAAGTGTACTTTTTGGTTGATGGTTTTGTCCTTGGGAGATTTGGCAGTATTTGGTGACTCATATTGTTGTTCCTCCTATGGCTCTGAAAACCTTTTCAGCTCCTTTGGTCCTTTCTCTATCTCATCCATTGGGACCCTGTGCTCAGTTCAATAGCTGGCTGAGAGTTTCCCCCTCTGTATTTGTCATGCACTAGCAGAGCGTCCTGGGTGACAGCTATATACAGCTCCTGTCAGCAAGCACTTGTGGGCATCCACAATTGTGCCTTGGTTTTGTAATTGTATATGGGATGGATTTCTAGGTGGGGCAGTATCTGGATTGTCTTTCCTTCAGACTTTGCTCCATACTTTGTCTCTTTATCTCCTTCTGTGGGTATTTTGTTCCTCCTTCTAAGAAGGACTAGAGTATCCATACTTTGTTCTTCCTCCTTCTTGGGCATCATTTGATTCTCAACAGTAAAAGAACTTCTGGGGGGAATAAGTATCCCAGACCTCAAGCAGTACAACAGAATAATACTGTTAAAAACTGCATGGTATTGGTACAGTGACAGGCAGCTCAATGGAGTAGAATTGAAGACCCAGAAATGAACCCACACACCTATGGCCACTTGATCTTTGACAAAGGAGCTAATTTCATTCAGTGGAAAAAAGATAGCCTCTTCAACAACTGGTGCTGGCTCAACTGGTGGCAAGCATGCAGCAGAATGCAAATTGATCCATTCTTATCCCCTTGTAGTAAGCTCAAGTTCAAGTGGATCAAGGAGCTCCACATAAAACCAGACACACTGCAACTAGTAGAAAAAAACCTGGGGAAGAGCCTTGAACACATAGGTACAGAGGAAAATTTCCTGAACAGAACCCTAATAGCCTATGCCCTAAGATGAAGAATTGACAAATGGGACCTCATAAAATTACAAAGTTTCTGTAAGGGAAAGGACACTGTCAAAAGGACAGAAAGGCCACCAACAAATTGGTAAATGATCTTCATCAACCCTACATCAGACAGAGGGCTAATATCCAATATATACAAAAAACTCAAGAAGTTAAACTCCAGAGACACAAATAACCCTATTTAAAAAATGGGGTACCGAGCTAAACAAAGAATTTTCACCCGAGGAATATCGAATAGCTGAGAAGCACCTAAAGAGATGTTCAACATCCTTAGTCACCAGGGAAATACAAATCAAAACAACCCTGAGATTTCACCTCACACTGGTCAGAATGGCTAAGATAAAGGAGCCAGGAGACAGCAAGTGCTGGAGAGGTTGTGGAGAAAGAGGAACATTCTGGAAATCAGTCTGGTGGTTCTTCAGAAAACTGGTCATAATAGTACCAGAGGACCCTGACATCTGGGTTCTTTACTGCTTCTGGCTATTATAAATGAGGCTGCTATGAACATAGTGGATTATGTGTCCTTATTACATGTTGGAGCGTTTTCTGCATATATGCCTAGGAGTAGTATAGCTGGGTCCTCAGATAGTACTGTGTTCAATTTTCTGAGGAATTACCAAACTGATTTCCAGAGTGGTTTTACCAGCTTGCAAGCCCACCAACACTGGAGGAGTGTTCCTTTCTCCAAATCTTCTTTTGTCGTTTTGACAGTATCCTTTGCCTTACAGAAGCTTTATAATTTTATGAGGTTCCATTTGTCAATTCTTGTTCTTAGAACATAAGCTATTGGTGTTCTGTTCAGGAAATTTTACCCTGTGCCCATGTGCTCAAGGCTCTTTCCCACTTTCTTTTATATTAGGTTTTATGTGGAAGTCCTTGATCCACTTGGACTTGAGCTTTGTACAAGGAGATAAGAATGGATCAATTTGCATTCTTCTACATGCTAACCACCATGAACCAGCACTATTTGTTGAAAATGCTGTCTTTTTTTCCCACTGGATAGTTTTATCTCCTTTGTCAAAGATCAAGTGACCATAGGTGTATAGGTTTATTATATTGATCCTGGGTTCTTTTTATTCCTGATGAATTTGCAAATTGCTCTTTCTAACTCTATGAAGAAATGAGCTATATTTTGACAGGGATCGCATTGAATCTGTAGATTGCTTTTGGCAAGATGGTCATTTTTACTACATTAATCCTGCCAATCCATGAGCATGGGAGATCTTTCCATCTTCTGAGATCTTCACAGGACCAAGGACTACTCCTCCCACTGATGCCTGACAAGACATTCCTCTGCCATATTTTTGGCTGGAACCATGGGTATCCCTTGGTTGATGGTCTAGTCCCTGGGAGTCCTGGGGTGTCTGAGTGGCTGACCTCATTGTTCTTCCCATGGGGCTGTAAACCCCTTCAGCTCCTCTGGACCACCCTCCAACTCCTCCATTGGGGACTCCACACCCAATCCAATGGTTGCCTGCTAGCATCTTCCTCTGTATGCATAAGGCTTTGGCAGAGCCCCTCTAGAGACAACCATGCCATACTTCTTTTGGTATGCACTTCTTGACCATAATAGTGTCAGGGTTTGGTGACTGTTTATAGGATGAATCCCCAGGTAGGGAAATCTCTGGGTGGCCTTTTCTTCAGTCTCTGCTCCACTCTTCATCTCCTTTATTTCTCCTGTGAGTGTTTTGTTCCCTTTCTCAGTGGAACCAAAGCACTCCCACTTCAGTCTTCTTCTTGAGCTTTCTGTGGTCTGTGATTTGTAACTTGTTTATTTTGAGCATTTGGGCTAACATCTACTTATCAGTGAGTGCATACCATTTGTGTTCTTTTGTGATTAGGCTACCTCACTCAGGATGACACTTTCTAATTCCATCCATTTGCCTAAGAATTTAATGAATTCATTGTTTATAATAGCTGAAGAGTCCTCCATTGTGTATATATACCAAAGGTTCTGCATCCATTCCTCTGTTGAAGGACATATGGGTTCTTTCCAGCTTCTGTCTATAATAAATAAGACTGCTGTGAACATAGGGGAGCATGGAGGAGCATCTTCTGGGTATATGCCTAGGAGTGGTATAACTGGGTTCTCAGGTAGTACTATATCTAATTTTCTGAGGAACCACCAAACTGATTTCCAGAGTGGTTTTTCCAGCTTGCAATCCCACCAACAATGGAGAAGTGTTCCTCTTTTCCCACATCCTCTCCAGCATCTGCTGTTCCCTGAGTTTTTCATCTTAGCCATTCTGATTTGTGTGAGGTAGAATCTCAGTGTTGTTTTCATTTGTTAAGTATAAGCTCTTGTAGTAGGATCTGAGGATGACTTTTTGACTTTCCACAGTTTCTGTTGTTACATCTCTGTTTTCATTTATGATTTTATTAATTTGGTAGTGCCTCTGTGTCCTCTGGTGACTGACTAAGGGTTTATCTATCTTGTTGATTTTCTCAAAGAACTAGTTCCTGGTTTTGTTCATTCTTCCTATAGTTCTTTTTGTTTTGGCCCTGAGTTTATTTACTGCCCTTTAGTCCTCTTAGGTGTATTTGCTTCTTTTTGTTCTAGAGCTTTCAGGTGCACTGTCAAGCTGTAAGTTCTCTCCATTTACTTTTGGTGGCACTCAGAGCTATGAGTTTTCTGCTTCGCACTGATTTCATTGTGTCCCATAAGTTATGGTATGATGTGTCTTCATTTTCATTAAATTCTAAAAATTTTTAATTTCTTTCTTTATTTCTCCCTTGATCAAGCTATCATTGAGAAGAACATTGTTCAAAGTCTATGTGTATGTGTGTTTTCTGTTGTTTGTTTCTGTTTGAACTTAATACCAGCCTTAGGCCATAGTGATTTGATAAGATGCATGGTATAATTTCAATATTTTGTATCTGTTGAGGCCTGTTTTGTGACCAATTATATGGTCAATTTTGAAGAAGGTATCATGAAGCGCTGAGAAAAAGGTATATTCTTTTGCTTTAGGGTAGAATGTTCTATAAATATCTGTTAGATCTATTTGGTCCATAACTTTAGGTAGTTTCACTGTCTCTCTGATTAGTTTCTGTTTCCATGATTTGTCCATTGTTGAGAGTGGGGTATTGAAGTCTCCCACTATTATTGTTTGGGTGCAATGTGTGCTTTGAGCTTTATTAAAGTTTCTTTTATGAATATGGCTGTCCTTACATTTGGAGGATAGATGTTCAGAATTGAGAGTTCATTTTGGTAGACTTTTCCTTTGACCAGTATGAAGTCTTTCCCTCCTTATCTTTTTTGACAACTTTTGGTTAAAAGTCTATTTTATCTGATATAAGAATTATAAGAATGGCCACTGCAGTTTGTTTCTTGGGACCATTTTTTTTTGAAAATTGTTTTCTAACCTTGAGTCTGAAGTAGTGACTGTGTTTGTCACTAAGGTGGGATTCTTATATGCAACAAAATGTTGGTTCTGTTTACATATCCAGTCTGTTATGTCTTTTTATTGGGGAGTTGAGACCATTGATGTTAAGAGATATTAAGGAAAAGTGATTGTTGCTTATTGATATCTTCTTGGTTAAAGGTGAAATTCTGTTTATGTAGTTATCTTCTTCTGGCTTTGTTGGAAGAAGATTATTTTATTGCTTTTTCTAGGGTGTGGTTTCTTGCCTTATGTTGGTATTTTCCACCTATTATCCTTTGTAGAGCTGGATTTGTGGAAAAATCATTGTGTAAATTTGCTTTTGTCATGGAATGTTTTGTTTTTTCCATCTATGGCGATTGAGAGTTTTGCTGGCTATAGTAGTCTGGACTGGCATTTGTGTACTCTTAGGGTCTGTATGGCATCTGCCCAGGATCTTCTAGCTTTCATAGTTTCTGATGAGAATTCTGGTGTAATTCTGATAGGTCTGCTTTTATATGGTACTTGACCCTTTTCCCTTACTGCTTTTAATATTCTTTTTTGTTTAGTGCTTTTGGTGTTTTGATTATTATGTGACGGGAGGACTTTCTGCTCTGGTCCAGTCTATTTAGAGTTCTATAGGCTTCTTGTATGTTCATGGTCATCTCTTCTCTTCTATAATTTTGTTGAAGATATTTACTGGCCATTTAAGATGTAAATCTTCACTCTCTTCTATACCTACAATCCTTAGGTTTGCTCTTCTCATTGTATCCTGGATTTTCTGGATATTTTGGGTTACAAGCTTTTTGCATTTTGCATTTTCTTTCACTATTGAGTCAATGTTTTCTCTGGAATCTTCAGCATCCAAGATTCTTTCTTCTATCTCTTTTATTCTGTTGTTGATGACTCCTGTTATTTATGACTCCTGAGTTCTTTTCAAAGATTTCTATCTCTAGAGATGTCTCACTTTGTGATTTCTTTATTGTTTCTACTTCCATTTTTAGATCCTTTACTTGTTTGTTTGAGTTTTCCTGTAATTCTTTAAGGGATTTTTGTGTTTCCTCTTTAAATGCTTCTGCCTGTTGACCCATGTTCTCCTGTATTTCTTTAAGGGATTTTTGTGTTTCCTCTTTACGGGCTTCTACCTGTTGCCCTATATATTTGTTGTATTTCTTTAAGGGATTTTTGTGTTTCCTCTTTAAGGGCTTCTACCTGTTGACCCATGTTCTCCTCTATTTCTTTAAGGGAGTTATTTATGTCCTTCTTGATGTCCTCTATCAGCATCATGAGATGAGATTTTAAATACAGTTCTTGCTTTTCTGATGTGTTGGAGTATCCAGGATTTGCTGTTGTAGAAGAACTGCGTTCTGATGGTGCCATGTTGCCTTGGTTTCTGTTGGTAATGATCTTGCATTTGCCTTTAGTCATCTAGTTATATCTGGTGTTAGCTGGTCTTGCTGTCTCTGACTGTGGCTTCTCTGTCCTGCAGGCCTGTATATCTCTAGTCCTGGTATTCCCTTTCTCTCAAATGCCCTGCATACAGCTGGTTGTCCAGGAAGTCTCAGGAGGTGGGGTTTCCTGTGGCAGACCTGGCAAGGTTTGAATGCCCTGCTTGCTGCTGGTTCTCAAATGTGCTGTGTGGTGCTGGTTCTCAAGTGCTCTACGGGCTTCTTGTACTCTAGAAAGTATCAGGAAATGGGGTCTTCCCTGTGGCAGAACTATGAGGGATCTATTACATGAGAATGAACTGGGTATGTGGTGGCAGAGGAGGAGGGAGTTCTAGAAGGGAAGGAAGGGGAGTGGCATTCTGGAGGGAAGTTGAGTTTTGGTGCTTGCTATGTAGTGAGTCCTAGCCAGTGGCTCTGGGACTCCAGAGGTGGGGGTGGTTCTTACTGAATGCCCTGCATCCTGCTGGTTCTCTAGAAAGTATCAGGAAATAGTGTCTTTCCTGTGACAGAACTGGCAGGAGTCTACACATCAGAACGAACAGGGCAGGCAGTGGTGGATGAGGAAGGAGGGGGCTGCTCTTTCTGTTTCTCCTTGTCTCTCAAATTCAAGGTAATCTGTTTATTTAGCGTAAGCAATCAGTTAAATTAAGTACTATATAAGAGTATGAGTAGTCAAGACAAATTCAAAGTTACCCTTCTGTACAATATAGGAAAAGAGACATATATAAATGCTACTCTATAATATTTGATTACATTTCTTTTAATGACTTAGTTCTATACCAAATATTAGACACATAAGGATTTTGCATATTATTGTAATTCATAAATTTATTTTAAAATTGATACATACCTTTATTTTATTCACCCTACTATTGAGGACATTTTAATGCACTTTTATTAAATCTTAAAAATATCTACCCAACCAAGAAAGACATCATCATTTTAAGAATGAAATTTGACCGGACTAGAGAGACGGCTTTTCTGAAGGTCCTGAATTCAAATTCCAGCAACTACATGGTGGTTCACAGGCATCTGTAATGAGTTCCAGTATCCTTCTTTTGGGTGTCTGAAGACAGCTACAGTGTACTCACATATAATAAATAAATCTATTTAAAAATGAATGAAATTTCGCATCATCTGTCCTTTTTTTGCTTGTTTGCTTGCATTTTTGCTTGTTTGCTTTGAGGCAAGGTTTATCTATATAGCTCAGATTGTTGTAGAAGTCATTATGCAGCCCTGGGTGGTCTTGAACATGCTGCGATTCTGCCTTACCTCTAGAATGTTGGACTTACAGCCATATGCTAGTATGCCTGGTATCTGAGTACAACACATGGAGCTGATTGATTTTGTACTGACTACTTGGAAAGTCAGTTTTTAAAACTGTTACTCTGAGCTGTGTGCATGACTTTCAAATATGGCAAAATTAAAGAATCTAAATCAAAGACAAAGCTTTGTTATAGTCTGTGAGCCATCAGCCTGACTATGAATAGTCATGATTTGTTTATATTCCTCCATTTCCATGCCATCTATGGTTCTTATGACAACATTTTGAACAGCCCTATTTTTTGGTTCTTTTTTACTTTTTGATTAAAGTAGAATGAAAATGTCATTAAACAGATACAGGTAAAGTAAATATAAAGATAATGGATTGTTACAAAGATATATTTACATTTATGCTTATTGCCACACTATTCTCAATAGCTAGCTTCTGGAATCAACAAAAGAATAAATCATGGATGGGATGATAAAGGAAATGTGGCATATGTCAGCCACAAAGAATAAAAATTCTCATTTTCTGGATCACAGAACTGGAAATCATTGTATTAATAAATAAGACAAACTAGAAAGACAAATATCAAATTTCTTTTATATGTATAGTTTAGCTTTTTTATGTATAAATGTGAAGGCCAAAGATGGGCTGTCCAAAAAGAGGAGGTGGTCTGGTAGTAGTGGGGAGACAAGGGAAAGTACTATGAGGAATAGACATGAAATCTGTCATTGTGCTCAGTGAATGCACATGAATTTTTCAATAAAACATTTTTTTGTTATTCCATTTCAGGTTCTGAATATCTCTCAAAAATATTTAACACATCCTTGCTAACAACTATGCCTTATTTAATACCATCATGGAGTACTTGCCAGATGCCAGACAAATTTCTTCTATCATGTCTAATTCATAGAAAAATTTATCAAAGAAAACATCAGTATTCCCATTTTACAGAGCAGGACATGAAGATTCAAAGAGGCTAAGAAGGTAATTTTATCAAGTTGCATGACAAATCTACTCCAGACCCAGAATTATATTCTGTGTCTCATGCCAAAGAAGAAATATTGTCCTCTGCCTCTCCTTCACGCAGGTCTCAAATGCTCCCCAGCCCCTTCTCTACAACTTTAATCTCTCTCTCCACCACAGAAAGACTTAAGGTTGTATAGCTCAGCCCTTGAAAGTTCATCTCCATAATAGTTCTGGGTAGCAGCAAGGGAATTATGGAATTTTTTCTTTCCCTAGCCTATATCACATAGTGATATTCATTTTTGTATTCCCAGATCCCAAGTTTTTGTCTGGATCATTTAGCAATTTTGTCCTTAGGGACAACTTTGTAACCTGGAAGACTTCGGGAGCGCCATCAGAAGTCATGCAATTGCTGCCTACATGGACAGTCTAGCATTGAGTGATTTGGTCTCTTGGTATTGTAGGTTCCCTAATGAAGCCACGAGGTATTTGTAGATAAGGTCACAATGAACTCCTTCTTCACCTCAACATCCCAAAACCCAGTCATACTGAGCAAATTTCAGGTCTCTGAATGCAACCTATGTTTTTCTGAAAAATATGGAATGAACACTTCCCTCTAGCTACAAGTTTCCTTTTTGTTTATTTTCTGGGCTTGCTTCTATCTGGGGCCAACTTTTATATTACTTCTTCCATAAAGCTGGCATGTTTATTCTAGGCATGTGGGTTTGGTTCTTATTCTTCTATCCAGGTTAATAGTAACATGGGGCCAACGCTGTATTTAAAGGAACCAAACACTCTTAACATATACACATACACTCCACAACACTGTTTAAATGGACATAAATCTACTTACAAAGCAATTTCAAGGGCAATAAAATCAACAAGCAGTGCTGGGATCATACTGTTCTCAACTTCTGTATTCTTTAATATAGTCATTTACCCTTGATGCAATATTCTAACACACTAGCTACCTCGCATGAATCTTTTCAAGCAACAATGAGAATTTAGTTTCTAAGCATATGTAAGTATTTGACAATAGGTCTTCAAGAATAGTGCTAGCAGTTGATGAGAACACCCAGTGGATAAAGGTACTTGCTACTAAACCTGACAACTTTGAGTTTGGGTCTTGGTATCCACATGGTTAAAGGAGAGAACCTACCCCTGCAAATTATCCTCTGACCTCAACATTTGTGCCTTAGTGTATATATGTTCCCTATGCATGTAAACACACACACACACACACACACACACACACACACACACACACGAGATAGATAGATACATAAACACACACACACAAAAATAAATGTGATTAACAGAAGTAGAATCCTTTCATTCACTTAAAGCTTCTAATTTTGTTAAATAATCTGATAATTTAGTTAGAATCTGACCACTGATTAAAAGTGCTTAGTAGGTCAGTCACCACCTTGCCTAGAAACCATGGGCATTGGTGTACTTTTTAGTTTGCTTGAATTTCCTATGAAACCCCTAAGATTGTGTGAATTTATGTACAGAGCATGGAGACCTTATTTCTTGAATGAAATTAGAAATTGTGAGTTAGCCACCACATTTTAAACATTTGAATTATTCCTCAGTCTTTAAACTTTGAAGGAAAATACATTTTATCCCCCCAATACATTAAATATGCAAGCAAATATTCAACCTTTTTTATTTAATTGATTAAGTCAGTCTCCTATTTTTATTTATTTATTTGGTAGTTTTATAGGAAAAAAGTCTTCTTTTTGTAACAACCTTAAAATTCTTTTTCAGATTAAGATCAACATCTGAGGCTAGATTTTATACCCGGGAAAAGATGGTGAGTAAAGAATCTTTAATTTATGAAGCTGAACAAGTTGGCTTATCCAAACATCTCTAGGGCTTTAATGGGAGATGTCTATAATTCTCTGAATTGTATTCCTTTCACAGTGATATTTTGTAATTCCATTCTATTACCCTTGCTTAACATTAATGAGATAAAAAGATCACATTATGGCGATTGATGTTCTTCAAATTGAATGCGTGTTTCCATGTACAAAGCTGTCTGCTAATTTCAAAAACATAGCATGTAACATAGAATCATGACGATGGTCATCACTCAGCTGGGACCAGATAGCATATTTTTATCTATTCATTGGATTTAACAAGGCGTAAGATGGAAGCAGAATACAAAGTATGAGTAGATTATTCTGTACCCCTCCCTTTGGTCAATTCTTGACAATCGAGCAAGGAAACTGAGGCTTCATGTTTCCATGGAAATAAACCCCAAGGTCAAAGGGGCATATGGAAGGTCAGACAATGACAAAGGAACATCTGAGAGGCCATCTGGATGAGTGACCTGACATAATTAGTCATTAATCCCACTCTGGGGAACAATAGAACTGGCAGAGAGTGTTTGGGCTTTGATCGTGGTCTGGGTGATCTCATGGGGAAGAGGGAAAAAAGCCCCACTTGGTAACTAAGCAGATTACCCCAGCATGCTGTTAACTAAAGACAAGGTGTCTGAGGAGGCCAGTTGGATAGCATTTTACATATTAGACTATACTTCCCTTTACTTATCACAGGCTCTTCTAGGGCCATGTGGCTTTCGGATTAGCTTCTGGGAAGCATTTTTTACAGTTTACAATGGAAAGAGAGCAAGCGTCCCAAAATACATTGCTTAAAATTCTCAGGCAGCAGATGGGAAGATTGCTGGAGAGCCAACGGCATTAGCCGGCTTGGTTTACAGGTGTCAATATTTACTAAGCAAAGTTTGCCAGGGTGTCTTTTGGGAAAAAGCCGGAGAATAGTTAATCAGTAAAACAATAGCAACCAGTTTGTTGTCCGATTTGAGAAGAATGGTTAGAATTATAAGATGTCTCAAATGGTAAAATGAACTCACGAGCATCTGTCTTTCTCTTTGGCCCTTCTTTTTCATGTTTATTATTCTTAGCTGACTTTGATCAGCTATCCTTTGCATAGAGCAACAATTCTTCTATCTTCTATTTGTAGGGCTGATGATGTTTGGGGATTGGTCATGTTTGTTTCTGCAATATGTGAATATGGTAGCAGTCTTTAAAGTGTGTGTATTTCAACAACTACTGAAATTGCTCCATGCTTCTTCCCAGAGATAACTGACTACACTTGGTGGGAGTAAAGAATGGTGTCCAGATGAGGGAGTGTATATGCCAGACCAAAGTCTCTTTGTTAAAACAGTTTTCCAAATAATGAAATTTGAAAGTCATTGTGATCTTTTGCATTTCCAGAACAGATTCTGGCCAGTCATTTGGCTGTTATGACACTACATAATGTGTCAGTAGAAAGTGCATGAAGCTAAGAATCAGGCAATAAGAACTGTTCTAATCTTAACTGCAAAACTAATGTAATGTGTACTCATTTAGGAAATGTTTCTTTAGCTGTGAAGTGATGGGTTGTATGGTATCAGATATTACAAATAAGTTTTCCCTTAGAACATTGACTCTAGCAGCTAGATAGTGGCTTCCTGGACAATTGTTCACAATTGAAAAAGACTTAGTTTAAAATGAGAGTGATTAGTAATGATTCCCACTTGTATGGGAAACAAAATGGTACATCAGTAGTAAGTACATATCTCTGAATTTTAAAAAAATTGGAATGAGATTATTTTCATTGAAACCTTAAAGCTCTGTAAAGTTATGACAAGTTGTCACTACTGCTGCTGTTAGCAGCAGAATCACAGAAACATGGGATTTACATTAGAGTAATGCACACACAAAATAAGATACTTTTCTTGTTAATATTTCATTGTAGTTCTTCACATAGAATATGCTCCCCTAAGCCATTGGGACCACTAAGGAAATTAAAATTTTGAATGTAATCAGTGATATGAAATATCTCTAGAACACAGCTACTAAATGATTCCTCTTTCTGCTTGACAGTCAATTCTGAAACTGTATCTCAAAACTAAATATTTAAACATGTTTGAGCTTCTCAGAAGCCTCAAACTAGAAGGGCTGAAAACATGTCCATTTAGCTCTCCTAGATTTCTTCCCAGACTGCTTTTACTGAGGATAAAATTAAATTACTTATGAAGGACTCTGTCTTTCCTCTTACCTTCCATCTATTAAGAGCGTATTTCTCTGTTTTAATGGGTAAATTCACACTAATTACTTGATTAAGCATTTTCATCAATGAAAAAAATTTCAGGTTTCTCTTCTGTGATTAAAAAGTCCCTCAAAGCACCATGTAATGTAACTTGAGTGTTATTATTTAAAGATAGTGCAGGTAATAACCCAACATCTTTTGTTATAAAATGTCTAAATGTATGAATTTTAGAGCTTCAGATACTCTGAAAAATTTTATACTCAATTTCCCATAAAGCCTTGCTTATTTTCATAAATTATTCCAACCATACTGAGTATAACACATAAAGTCTAGGAAACCAAGCTGTCAGAAGATATCACATTTGGAGAAATGATAAGTTTTATTTCTGTGGCTTACAGTTCCTTAAGTCCAGATGCTTGAATTCATTACCAGATGAGTTTGTGAGAAGATAATGTTTTCTTGTATGCTTAAGGTCCAGACAGCCATTTCTAAAGAATTAAAGTGACCGGCAGCGGCTGGTCCAGAGGAAGGGCCATCAGAAGTGGAACCAAGGTGACAGGGTCCAGGCAGGCCTTGCGTCCACTACCATTGACCATCGCTGGCCAGCCGGGCTGGAAGTGGCAGCAGATTTACAGCACCTTTCACCACACAGAAGTCACATCAGAAATCAGCCTCCCACCAGTCAGTTATGAGAGACTCGCCTCTATCTTGGTTCTCAGACGCTAGAGAGATCAGACAGACTGAGGTACACAAAAATAACCCGAGGCCAACATTGTAGGGGTCTAAGCCCAACGGGCATTGGCCTGCTTCCAGGTACTGTGCTGTTCGGGGGGCCATCGGTGTGCCAACCTGGCCAGGAGGTTGCTTGCCCCGCCTGGCACGTGTGCCGCCATTTTGACTACAGGACACCAGAGAGTTCTAGCAGGCAAAGCCAGCTAACAGGCATAGACTAAGGCTAACATAGCAGGGGTTCTAGGCCTGACAGGCCCTGGAGTGCCCCCAAAGACCTGAGCTGCTTGGTGGGCCATCTGTGTGCCAACCCGGCCCGGAGGTTGTTAGCCCAGCAGACTCTCCCGGCACTTTCAGGGAACACGTACACACCACCATCCTGGCCACCTGATAGAACCAGTTAACACTCATAGCCGGAGGGAAACTTTGCTCAGGCCTTGGCCTGCCAGGCTTTTGCCTAGACTCGGGGCCTGAGCAGCTAGGCTAGCCTTGTGTGCACCAACCAGGTTGGGAGATCGGGTGCCCAGCAGAGGGATCATCACTTAGAAGAGGTTCCACAGCATACACCATCAGCACTCCCCGAAAGAGCAAACAGGCACCATCTGGTTCACAGACACAATCTGGGGCAAGGCACACTAGGGCTGCAAGGGCACCCAAGAGGAGAACAGCACATCAGCAATCTGCGACAGGGGAAACCTAACCATCCAGTGTTGCGGAAATAGCCCTAGAGCCTCACAGGAGGCCCAAACACCAGTCAGAGACAAGACAACTAACAGAGAACAAGATGGCAAAGAGCAAACACAGGAATACTACTAACAGAAATCTAGGCAATATGGCAGTGTCTGAACCAAACTCTCCAACATCAGCAAGTCCTGGTTATGCCAACACAACAGAAAAAATAAGATTTGGATTTAAAATCACTGGTCATGATGCAGCTAGAAGAACACAAAGAGGACATAAATGAATCTCTTAAAGAAATACAGGGAACATGAATAAGCTAGAAACCTGTATAATGGAAACATAAAAATCACTTAAAGAAATTCAGGAGAATAAGGCTCAAGAGATAGAAGACAATAAAGAAGAAATGCACAAAAAAAAACTTAAAGAAATGCAGGAGAACTTGAGTCAACAGGCAGAAGTCATGAAAGAGGAAACACAAAAACCTCTTAAAGAATTAAAGGAAAACACAAACAAATGATGGAACTGAGCAAACCATGCTGGATCTAAAAACAGAACTAAGAAATCACAAAGGGAGACAACTTTGGAGATAGGAAACCTTGAGAAGAAATCAGGGGCCATAGATGCAAATATCAACAAGAGAATACAAGAGATGGAAGAAAGAATCTCAGGTGCCGGAGATACCATAGAAACCATTTACTCAACAGTCAAAGAAAATGCAAAAAGCTTGTATCCCAGAACATCCAGGAAATCCAGGACACAATGAGAAGACCAAACCTAAGGATTATAGGTATAGATGAGAGTGAAGATTTACAACTGAAAGGGCCAGCAAATATCTTCAACAAAATTATGGAAGAAAACATTCCCAACTTAAAGAGAGAGATGCCCATGAATATACAAGAAGCCTACAGAACTCCAAACAGACTGGACCAGAACAGAAATACCTCTCATCACATAATAATCAAAACTCCAAATGCACTAAACAAAGAAAGAATATTTAAGGCAGTAAGAGAAAAAGGCCATGTAACATATAAAGGAAGATCTATCAGAATCACACCAGACTTCTCACCAGAGACCATGAAAGCTAGAAGATCCTGGGCAGATCTCATGCAGACTCTAAGAGAACACAAATGCCAGCCAAGACTACTATACCCACCAAAACTCTCAATCACCATAGATGGAGAAACCAAGATATTCCATGACAAAACCAAATTTATACAATATCTTTCTACAAACCAAGCTCTGCAAAGAATAATAGGAGGAAAACTCCAATACAGGGATGGAAACTACACCCTGGAAAACGCAACATAGTTACCTTCTTTCATCAAACCCAAAAGAAGATAACCACTCAAATATAAAAATAACATCAAAAATGACAGGAAGTAATAATCACTATTCCTTAATATCTCTTAACATCAATGGGCTCAATTCCCCAATAAAAAGACAGACTAACAGACTGGATAAGGAAATAAGACCCTACATTTTGCTGCATACAGGAGACACACTTCAGTGTCAAAGACAAAAACTACCTTAGAGTAAAAGGCTGGAAGACAATTTTACAAGCCAATGGTCTCAGGAAAGGAGCCAGAGTAGCCATTCTAATATCAGATAAAATTGACTTTCAACCCAAAGTCATCAAAAGAGACTCTGAGGGACACTTCTTGCTGGTCAAAGGAAAAATACAACAAGAAGAACTCTCAATCCTGAACATCTATGCTCCAAATGCAAGGGCACCCTCTTTTGTAAAAGAAACTTTATTAAAGCTCAAAGCACACATTGCACCTAACACAATAATTGTGGGTGACTTCAACACTGCACTTTTCTCAATGGACTGATCAGGAAAACAGAAACTAAAGAGGGACACAATGAAACTAATTGAAGCTTTGGACCAATTAGATTTAACAGATATATATATAGAACATTCTACCCTAAAGCAAAAGAATATACCTTTTTCTCAGCACCTCATGGTACCTTCTCCAAAATCGACCATATAATTGGTCACAAGAGAGACCTCAACAAATATAAGAAGATCGAACTAATCCCATGCCTCCTATCAGATAACTATGGAGTAAGAGTGGTTTTCAATAGCAACAAAAACAACAGAAAGCCCACATACATATGGAGGCTGAACAATACTCTACTCAATGACACCTTGGCCAAAGAAGAAATAAAGAAAGAAATCAGAGACGTTTTAGAAGTTAATGAAAATGAAGGCACAACATACCCAAATATTTGGGACACAATGAAAGCAGTGCAAAGAGGAAAACTCATAGCCCTGAGTGCCTCCAAAAAGAAAATGGAGAGAGCATACACTAGCTGCTTAATGACACCACTGAAATCCCTGGAACAAAAAGAAGCAACTTCACCCAGGAGGAGTAGAAGACAGGAAATCATCAAACTCAGGGATGAACTCAATCAAGTGGATACAAAGAGAACCATAGAAAGAATCAACGAATCCCAGAGCTGGTTCTTTGAGAAAATCAACAAGATAGATAATCCCTTAGCCAGACTGACCAAAGGGCACAGAGAAAGTATCCAAATTATCAAAATTAGAAATGA
The DNA here is from genome assembly GCF_947179515.1 of Apodemus sylvaticus. Taxonomy (NCBI): domain Eukaryota; kingdom Metazoa; phylum Chordata; class Mammalia; order Rodentia; family Muridae; genus Apodemus; species Apodemus sylvaticus. The sequence goes on from NC_067490.1 coordinate 54,219,578, forward strand.
AAAGGGGGAGAGAGCAACAGAAACTGAGGAAATTCATCAGATCTTACTACAAAAGTCTATACTCAACACAACTGGAGAATCTGGAGGAAGTGGACAATTTCCTAGACAGATACCAAATACCAAAATTAAATCAGGACCAAATAGATCATCTAAACAATCTCATGACCTCTAAAGAAATAGAAGGGTTCATAGAAAGTCTTCCAACCAAAAAAAAAAAAAAAAAAAAAAAAAAAGCACAGGAGCAGATGGTTTCAGTGCAGAATTCTATCAGACCTTCAAAGAAGACCCAACACCAATACTCTTCAAACTATTCCACAAAATAGAAACAGAAGGAACACTACCCAATTCCTTCTAGGAAGCCACAATTACACTGATACGAAAACCACACAAAGATCCAAAGAAGAAAGAGAACTTCAGACCACTTTCCCTTATGAACATCGATGCAAAATTACTCAATAAAATTCTTGCTAACCAAATCCAAGAACACATAAAAATGATCATCCACCATGATCAAGTAGGCTTGATCCCAGGGATGCAGGGTTGGTTCAATATACGGAAATCCATCAATGCAATCCACTACATAAACAAACTCAAAGAAAAAAAAACACATGGTCATTTCATTGGATGCTGAAAAGGCATTTGACAAAATTCAACATCCTTTCATGCTTAAAGTCTTGGAAAGAACAGGAATTCAAGGCCCATACCTAAACATAGTAAAAACAATATACAGCAAACCGTAGCCAGCATCAAACTAAATGGAGAGAAACTTGCAGCAATCCCACTAAAATCAGGGACTAGACAGGGCTGCCCCTTTCTCCTTATCTTTTCAATATTGACGTACTAGCTCCGGAAATTAGACAACATAAGGAGGTCAAAGGGATACAAATTGGAAAGGAAGAAGTCAAATTATCATTATTTGCAGATGATATGATAGTCTACCTAAGTGACCCAATAAACTCCACTAGAGAACTCCTACAGCTGATAAACAACTTCAGCAAAGTGGCAGGTTATAAAGTCAACTCAAGCAAATCAGTGGCCTTCCTATACTCAAAGGATAAGCAGGCTGAGAAAGAAATTAGTGAAATGACACCCTTCACAATATCCACAAACTGTATAAAGTAACTTGGGGTGACTCTTACCAAACATGTGAAAGATCTGTATGACAAGAACTTCAAGACTCTGAAACTGGAATTGGAAGAAGACCTCAAAAACTGGAAAAACCTCCCATGCTCATGGATCGGCAGGATTAATATAGTTAAAATGGCCATTTTGCAAAAAGCAATATACAGATTCAATGCAATACCCATCAAAATCCCAACTCAATTCTTCATAGAGTTAGAAAGAGCAGTTTTCAAATTCATCTGGAATAACAAAAAACCCAGGATAGCTAAAATTATTCTTAACACCAAAAAAATTCTGGTGTATTCAGTATCCCTGACCTCAAACAATACTACAGAGCAATAGTGTTAAAAAACTGCATGGTATTGGTTCAGTGACAGGCAGGCAGATCAGTGGAACAGTATTGAAGATCCAGAAATGAACCCATACACCTATGCCACTTGATCCTCGACAACAGGGCTGAAAACATCCAATGGAAAAAAGATAGCCTTTTCAACAAATGGGGCTGGTTCAACTGGAGGTCAGAAGGCAGAAGAATGGGAATTGATCCATTCTTATCTCCTTCTACTAAGCTCAACTCCAAATGGATCAAGGACGTCCACATAAAGCCAGACACTCTGAAGCTAATAGAAAAGAAACTGGGGAAGACCCTTGAGGACATCGGTACAGGGGGAAAGTTTCTGAACAGATCACCAATAGAGTATGGTCTAAGATCAAGAATTGACAAATGGGACCTCATAAAATTACAAAGTTTCTATAAGGCAAAGGACACCATCAAAAGGACAAATCAGCAACCAACAAATTGGGAAAAGATCTTCACCAACCCTACATCAGATAGAGGGCTAATATCCAATATATACAAAGAACTCAAGAAGTTAGACCCCAGAAAACCAAATAACCCTCTTAAAAATGGGGTACAGAGTTAAACAAATAATTTTCACCTGAAGAACTTTAGATGGCAGAGAAGCATCTTAAAAATGCTCAACTTCATTAGTCATTAGGGAAATGCAAATCAAAACAACCCTGAGATTTCACCTTACACCAGTTAGAACGGCTAAGATTAAAAATTCAGGAGACAGCAGGTGTTGGCAAAGATGTGGAGAAAGAGGAACACTCATCTATTGCTGGTGGGGTTCTAAATTGGTACAACCACTCTGGAAATCAGTCTGGCAATTCCTCAGAAAACTGGGCACCTCACTTCCAGAAGATCCTGCTATACCACTCCTGGGCATATACCCAGAGGATTCCCCAGCATGTAATAAGGATACATGCTCCACTATGTTCATAGCAGCCCTATTTATAATAACCAGAAGCTGGAAAGAACCCAGGTATTCCTCAACAGAAGAATGGGTGCAAAAAATGTGCTATATATACACAATGGAGTACTATTCAGCCATTAGAATCAATGAATTCATGAAATTCTTAAGCAAATGGATGGAGCTGAAGAACATCATACTAAGTGAGGTAACCCAGTCTCAAAAGATCAATCATGGTATGCACTTACTAATAAGTGGATACTAACCTAGAAAACTGTAATATCCAAAATATAATCCATATATCAAACGATATACAAGAAGAACGAAGGAGTGGCCCCTTGTTCTGGAAAGACTCAGTTTAGCAGTATAGTGCACAACCAGAACAGGGAAGTGGGAAGGGGTAGGTGGGAGAACAGGGGGAGGGAAGGGGGCTTATGTGACTTTCAGGGAGTGGGGGGGCCAGAAAATGGGAAATCATTTGAAATGTAAATAAAATTATATCGAATAAAAAAAAGAAATCCATTGATTGAGATCTATGTTCTTAAGGGATTTCAATACATAATTTTATTTTTGGTTGAGTCTAGGAGTGGCTTAGTATGAGGATAATAGTGGTTAGGTAAAAATAATGTAGAAATATTCTGTTAGTTTCTATCTGCCCTGTGTTCTTTTTAGTTGGAGATTTTATATTGTTGGTTCTATTTCATGATTTACTATGAGTCTATTTGGTTTATGCATTCCATTGTGATTTAATTTATGCAGATCACATGGATCTAGAAGTTAATATTTCTAGTTTTATGGAATATAAAATTTAAAAGTATTAATTTATAAAATAAAATTAAATAAAAAGTAATTTATTAGTTCTCATGATTCTCTGGATTTTCTTGGCCTCTGTTCTTGTGTTTCTTTTCATTTCTGATTTTATTCATTTGTATAATCTTTACCTTCCTTTTAGTTAATTTAATTAAAATTTGTCAATCTTGTTAATCTTTTCAACTTTTGATGTTTTTTTACTCTTTGTATTATTGATTTTGTTGTATTTTATTAATTTTACTCTTTCTTTGTTTCTGTCTTTATTTCTTTCCTTCCTTCCTTTCTTCCTTCCTTCTTTCCTTGCTCTCTTTTGGAGAGTAGTTTGTTCTTATTTTTACTAGAAACTATGAAAGCTAGAAGGTCCTGGGCAGATGTCAGACAGAGCCTAAGAGAACACAAATGCCAGTCCAGACTACTATAGCCAGCAAAACTTTCAATAACCATAGATGGAAAAAACAAGACATTCCATGACAAAAGCAAATTTATACAATGATCGTTCCACAAATCCAGCTCTACAAAGGATAATGGGTGGAAAATAACAACACAAGGCAGGAAAGGACACCCTAGAAAAAGCAATAAAGTAATCTTCTTTAAATCTAAAAGAAGATAAGCATAGAAACATAAAAATTACATCAATAATAGCAGGAATCAATAATAATTCCTTAATATCTCTTAACATCAATGAACTCTATTCCCCAATAAAAACACATAGACTAACAGACTGGATACCTAAAAAGAATCCAACATTTAGCTGCATACAGGAAACACTTCTCAGTGTCAAAGACAAACACTACCTAAATGTAAAAGGCTGGAAGACAGTTTTCCAAGCAAATGGTCTCAGGAAACAAGCTGGAGTAGCCATTCTAATACCCAGTAAAATAGACTTTCAACCAAAAGTCATCAAAAAAGATGCAGAAGGACAGTTTATACTGATCAAAGGAAAAATCTACCAAGAACAACTCTCAATTCTAAACATCTATGCTCCAAATACAAGGGCACCCTCATTCATAAAGGAAACTTTACTAAAGTATAAAGCACACATTAAACCTCACATAATAATTGTGGGTGACTTAACACCCCAGTATCCTCAATAGATAGATCTGTGAAACACAAACTAAACAGAGATACACTGAAACTAACAGAAGTTTTGGACCAAATGGATTTAATAGATATCTATTGAACATTTCATCCTAAATCAAAAGAATATACCTTCTTCTCAGCACCTCATGGTACCTTCTCCAAAGTTGACGATATAATTGGTCACAAAACAGACCAAAACAGATTTAAGAATATCAAACTAATTCCATGCCTCCTATTACATCACTATGGAGTGAGGGTGGTATTCAATAGCAACAAAAATGACAGAAAGCCCACATACACATGGAAGCTGAACAATGCTCTACTCAATGATACCTTGGTCAAGAAAGAAATAGGGAAAGAAGTGAAAGACCTTTTAGAATTTAATGAAAATGAAGGCACAACATAAACAAACTTGTGGGAAAGAATGAAAGCAGTGCTAAGAAGAAAACTCATAGCTCTGAGTGCCTCAAAAAGAAGCTAAATAGAGCATAAACTAGCAGCTTAACAGCTCACCAGAAAGCTCTAGAACAGAAAGAAGTAAATACACCCAAGAGGAATAGAAGGCAGGAAATCATCAAATTCAGGGCTGAAATCAACCAAGCAGAGACAAAAAGAACTATACAAAGAATCAACTTAGAGATTGTTCTTTGGAAAAATCAGCAAGATTGATAAACCTGTAGCTAAAATAACCAGAAGGCACAGTGGCAGTATCCAAATTAACAAAATCAGAAATGAAAAGAGAGATATAACAACAGAAAGATAGGAAATTCAAAAAATCATCAGATCCTACTACAAAAGCCTATACTCAACACAACTGGAAAATCTGGAAGAAATGGATAATTTCCTAGACAGATAGCAAATACCAAAGTTAAATCAGAATCAGATAGACCATCTACATGGTCCCATAACCCCTAAAAAAATAGAAGTTATTATTGACAGTCTCCCAACCAAAAAAAAAAGCACAGGATCAGATTGTTTTAGTGCTGAATTCTATCAGACCTTCAAAGAAGACCTAACACCAATAATCTTCAAACTATTCCACAAAATAGAAACAGAGGGAACACTACCAAATTCATTCTTATGAAGCCACAATTTTACTGATACCAAAACCCCACAAAGATCCAACAGAGAAAGAGAACTTTAGACCATTTTCTCTTATGAATATCAATGCTAAAATACTCAGTAAAATTCTTTTTTAAAATATAGATTTATTTATATATTATATGTGAGTACACTGTAGCTGTCTTCAGACACTCCAGAAGAGAGTGTCAGATCTCATTAGGGATGGCTGTGAGCCACCACGTGGCTGCTGGAATTTGAACTCAGGCCCATCGCAAGAGTAGGCAGTGCTCTCAACTACTGAGCCATCTCTCCAGCCCAATAAAATTCTTTCCAACTGAATCCAAGAACACATCAAAATGATCATTCACCATGATCAAATAGGTTTCATCCCAGAGATTCAGGAATTGTTCAATATATGGAAATTCATCAATGTAATCCACTACATAAACAAACTAAAAAAAACAAACAAACATGCTCATTTCATTAGATGCTGAAAAAGCATTTGACAAAATTCAGCATCCTTTCATACAAGGCCCATACCTAAACATGGCAAAAGCCACAGACAGCAAACCAGTAGCCATCATGAAATTAAATGGAGAGAAACTTGAAAGAATCCAACTAAAATCAAGAACTAGACAAGGCTGCCCTCTCTCTCCATAGTTATTCAGTATGGAGCTTGAAGTTCTAGCTAGAGCAATTAGACAACAAAAGGAGGTCAAAGGGATACAAATTGGAAAGGAAGAAGTCAAATTATCACTATTTGCAGGTGTTATGATAGTATACTTAAATGACCCAAAAATCTCCACAAAAGAACTCCTAAAGCTGATAAGCAACTTCAGCAAAGTGGCAACCAAATCAGTAGCCTTCCTACACTCAAAGGATAAACAGGCTGAAAAAAAAATTAGGGAAATGAAACCTTTCCAAAAGCTACAAACAATATAAAGTGTCTTGGTGTGACTCTAACCAAACAAGTGAAAGATCTCTATGACAGGAACTTCAAGTCTCTGAAGAAAGAAATAGAAGAAGACCTCAGAAGATGAAATAATCTTCCATGCTCTTGGATTGGCAGTATTAATATAGTAAAAATGGCCATATTTCCAAAAGCTATATACAGATTCAATGCTATCCCCATCAATATCCCAACTCAATTTTTCCTAAGTTAGTAATACTAATTCTCAAATTCATCTGGAATAACAGAAAACCCAGAATAGCAAAATCTTTTCTCAACTGTAAAAGAACTGGAAGAATCAGTATCCATCATCTCAAGCAATAGTACAGAGCAATAGTGTTAAAAACTGCATAGTATTGATACAGTGAGAGCGAGGAAGATCAATGAAATAGGATTGAAGACCCATAAATGAATCCACATACCTATGGTCACTTGATGTTTGACAAAGGAGCTAAAACCATCCTTTTCAAGGAAAAAAGATAACCTTTTCAAGAAATGGTTCAACTGGAGGTCAGCATGCAGAAGAATGCGAATTGATCCATTCTTATCTCCTTGTACTAAACTCAACTCCAAATGGATCAAGGACCTCCACATAAAACCAGACACACTGATATTAATAGAAAAGAAACTCAGGAGGAGCCTTGAGCACATAGGGGAAATTTTCCTCAATAGCTTATGCTCTAAGATCAAGAATTGACAAATGGGACCTCATAAAGTTACAAAGTTTCTGTAAGGCAAAGGACACTGTCAATAGGACAAAAAGGCAACCAACAAATTGGGGAAAGATCTTTAGGGTTAATATCAAATATATACAAAAACTCAAGAAGTTAGACTCCAGAAAAACAAAATAAACCTATTACAAATTGGGTACAGAGCTAAACAAAGATTTTTTTTTCACCTAAGGAATAATGAATGGCTGAGAAGTACCTAAGGAGATATTCAACATCCTTAGTCATGAGGGAAATGCAAATGAAAACAACACTGAGATTTCACCTCACACCAGTCAGAAGGGCTAAGATCAAAACTCAGGAGACAGCAGGTGCTGGAGAGCATGTGGAGAAAGAGGAACATTCCTCCACTGCTGGTGGGATTGCAAGCTGGTACAACCACTCTGGAAATCAGTCTGGCAGTTCCTCAGAAAACTGGGCATGGCACTACCCGAGTAATGTATGATACCACCCCTGGGCATATACCCAGAGAATTCCCCAGCATGTAATAACGACACATACTCCACTATGTTCATAGCAGCCTTATTTATAATAGCCAGAAGCTGGAAAGAACCTAGATGTCCCTCAACTGAGGAATGGATAGAGAAAATGTGGTATATTTACACTATGGGATACTACTCAGCTATTAAAAACAATAAATTCATGAAATTCTTCAGTACATGGGTGGAAATGAAAAATATCATCCTAAGTGAGGTAATCCAATCACAAAAGAACACACGTAGAATGCACTCACTCATAAATGAATATTATCCCAGAAACTCTGAATACCCAAGACACAACTCACATATCAAATGATGCCCATGAAGAAGGAAGAAGAGGCCCCTGGTCCTGAAAAGATTCTATGCAGCAGTTTAGGGGCATACCAAGACAGGGAAGCAGGATGGGGTGGATTGGGGAACAGGGAGAGGCGAGAGGGCTTATGGGACTTTTGGGGAGGGGGGAACCAGGAAAGAGTAATCATTTGAAGTATAAATAAACTTTATATCTAATAAGAATATTAATGAAATCTTGCCAGAATTTTTTCATATAGTCACTTAGTGCTATAATCTTTGCAGTTAGGAATGCATTCATTACATTCCATAGATTTTGATATGTTTTATTTTCACTTTTATTCCATGCTAGGAGTTTTAAATTTATTTTCTCAATTCTCCCTTGTTTCAATTTTCATCCAGTAGTGTTTTGTTCAGTTTCCATAATTTCTACTATTTTTATTGTTCTTTTATATCCAACTTTATTTCATTGTAGTCAGAATCCAGGATGTTAATTCAATTTTCTTAAAATTCTTGAGAATTGTTTGTGTCTTGTATGTGCTTGATATTTTTAGTTACATGTGCTGCCAAAAAATGTATTATTTAATATTTTGGTAGATTGTCTTTTACATATTTTGTAGATATACTTCATTTATAATATAATTTACCTCCAGTGTTTATGTATTTAGATTTTTTATGGAAAATATGTCTATTTTGATGGTGGAGTATTAAACTTAGCCACTTTAAACTGTGTTGGATTCCATGTGCAGTTTTCTATCTAGTGGCATTTCTTTTATACAATTGAGTGAATTTGTTTAGAATTAGAATCTTTGTTGTGGATTTTTCTTTAATAAGTATGAGAAATCCCTCCTTTTCTCTTTCTAGTTATGATTTGATATTATTTTGTCAGGTATTAATATAGTTATGCTGCTTGTTTTTGAGTTATATTTGCTTGGAGTACCCTTTTCTTTCTTTTACTGAAAAGTTGGACTACCATTGATGGTGAGATGTTTTGTTGGAGGCAGCTTAAAGGCAGATGCTGTTTTCTAATCTGATATGTTGCTTCGTGTCTTATTAGTTTATTGAGAGCCACAACTTTGAGTATTATTATCGAACAAGATTTTTAAATTACTGTAATTTTGTTGTGTTTGTGTTGTCATTATAGACCCCATTTTAATAACTGTTCTGGAATTGTTTGGTCCTGTCTTATGGCTTCTTGGTGTGTTTAATCTTTTCTTCAGGCTGAAGAATTTCTTTTCATATCCTCTTTAGATTTAGTTTAGTAGACATAAATTCCTTGAATCTGTTTATATCTTGAAAACATTTTCTTCTTTGATTTGGGCTGAGAGTTGTTCTGGGTATAATTATAGGCTGGATATTTAGAATTTGTAGTACAGCAATCTGGATCTTTCTTAATTTAAATATCTCTGTTGAAAGGCATTATTCTCACCCACTTACTGTTATATGTGATTTAGCCTTTTTTTAAATTACAGTTTTCAATATTTTTTCTTTGTTTTGTACCACTAATGTTTTGATTATTATTTGACACAGGAAGTTTCTTTCTTGGTCCTGTCAATTTTATGCTCCTTGGAACTTGATATAGACTGCTTTTCTCAGATTTGGGATATTTTATCTTACAGTTTATTGAAAATATTTTTCGTGTCTTTAACTTTGATCTTTTTTTCTTCTTTTGTTTTTGTTTGTTTTGTCTTCCTCTTATACATATTACTCATTAATAAGTCTAATGTTACAGTTGATTTCCTGCACTTTTTGTTCTTGTTTTCTTTAATTTAAAATCTTATTTAACTGAGTGTTTCAGTTCTTTTACCTGGTCTTTGAAACTGATGTTTCTATTTCATTTTATCCAATCTATTGCTAAGACTTTCTTAAGAACTTTTTGTTTGAATTTCTGTGCTTTTCATTTTAAATTGTATTTCAGTTTGTCTTTTCTTCAGAGAAGGTCTATTATATTTGTTTCTCAGGTCTTGTTTTTAAAGGCTCACTAAAGTAGAACTTCTGTAAGTATCTGTGTGAACCCCAGGAGCAACAATAAGAGGCTCTATTTGGACACCCCCCACATTCCAGTTACTTTCTGTTAAAGCTAACTTTACCTCAATGGCCTTGTCACTTTCTCCTTCAAGCCAAAAATACTTACATTTTTGTATGTTTTGAAGATTTACTAGATATCAGACAAAGGAGACTCTACAGTGAAATACCTGGAATACAAAATAGAGCCAAAAGTATAAATTTGGCCATAATTTATCTCAAATGCAATTGAGATGTATTATAAGAGACAGAATTTTCATAGGAAAATAAAGAAGGACTTATAACCACTGCTTTATATATCAAATATTAAGTATTTTTGGTATTGCTTCAAAATAATTAAGTTATATTTAATAATTACATTTTTACATTTCAAATGTAATTATTTTGAAATAATTAAAACATTGAAAAATTACCTAATAGCCCGAAGAATGTCTATAAGCATTCCACCTAGACTTGTGCATTGTAAATACTTTGCCATTTTTACTTTTTCTCTCCTCTAGCCCCATTTTTTTTTCTGATGACATTTTAGCACCTCATCCTGATAACAAGGACTTTGCATTCCTTACCACATTCAAATGCCTATATGCATTCCACCCAGACTCATGCATTGTAAATAGCTATGCTTTTCACTTCTTCCCTTCCATTAGCCTCTTTTTCTCTGATGACATTTTAGCATATACCTCCTAATAACAGGGACTTTGCATTTCCTTACCACATTCACATAAAATGACATCAACAGAATATTAAGTATATTTCTCCATTAGCACATAATTGATTGGAAGGAGATATCATTCAATAAACATTTATTTCACTTAGTTTGTTATAACTTTGTTTTTTTTAAACCTAGAATAGTTTCTTATCCTTTAATGATATCAGAGGTAGGAGAGGTTTTCTATTATTGGTATTTTTCAGAAATTTTTAGGCTGTGCCTTAATTTGAATTTGTTGGAGTTTAGTACTTCCTTATGATTAATTAATGTTCAAGATTCTTGACCAAATTTTAACATATATGAAGTTAAACATATACTCATTACATAAGTTGAAAGCATATGAAGTCAACTTTTTACAATGTTATTGATGTTAAGTTTAATTCAGTAAGGAACTCTCCAATTCAATTTCTTTGTATACTGACTTCCAAACCTTTAATCTAATAATTCAATGACAAATTCCTAACTTAACCAATTATGTTATGGTGTTATTTCTTATTTTTATAATCACTTTTTATTTATAAGTACAGTTAAATATTATATTCTCTCCCATTCTGAAACAAAACAAAACATCCTAAATCATCAGCTTGAGTTCATGGAATTATTAAAAATGTTTAGTGTTTTATATTCTGTAAGTATTGAATTCAGTGTATAGTGGCCCCTCATTTCGATATTCAGAGAAAAGTATGTATTCATGAACTATTTGTGCTCCTCTTGACTGAGATATAAAGTCATTTTTATGAATTTTCTTACAGTCAAATATGATATGGTATCTATACATATCTATTTATAAAATTGTAAATATATGTGGAAAAATTCAATCACGTCAATTCTACACCTATGGCAATTAGTAATGGTTACAGTAAGGTGGTGAAAATATAAGCTGTTGCCAGGTAATGGTGGGGAGTAATTGTGGGGTTGAGCTTAGACAGAATCCTAAGTCACAATTTATTTTTCAAATTTATTTGCTGCTTTTGATTTTGTTTTATAACCAATAAAAATTTTTCCATGATAACTTTCGCAAAATAGTATTTTATGTTTTGGTGAATTAAATATACTTTCTGCAAGAACAGTTAAAAATTTCGCCTGCAAACATCTCTTTATATACATTATTTTCAAAATACTACCCTTAATTTCAAGATCATCCAATCCACTTATAAATGAGTGGATGAGATTGCCCAGTAATTCAGATCTAGATCTGATAATGTTAATGGGTCCAGAAAGAGTATATTGTCTGCTTTTTGTTTGTTTGCTTGTGGATTTTTTTGGGGAGGGTCAGGGTGGTGATGGGGTGTAGCAAACAATGAGAATATTCTGCAGTGAAACACTGTTATCTTGTCTTGGAAGTGGTTGTTTTGTTTTTCATTTTGCTGTTGTTGTCAAATTAGATATCTCTTTAAGTTTGGTTTAATCTTGAAGCTAACAGCTCTTTTGTTTCAAAGAATTCAAACTTGTTAATATCTTGTAATACAACCTTGTGACATTAAATGGTTCTTATTATTAGCTTAATTATGAATCAATCAGGAACATGTAGATTAAATGTCTTTTTCTAAATTCTCATTAGTCTAATATTGTAGGAAAGCTGTTAGAGTGCTTCAGAATATTATTTATTACTTATTGATTTTCTCAATAGTAATGAAATCATGGATAAAATAATAATTCAAAATATAGTCCCTTTTCTCACTTGTTCCAAACAGTTAATAAAATAGTTTATACAGAGGCTTTAATACATAAGCAGAGTTGTAATTAATGGGACAAATGTGCCCAGTGACATGCTTTATTTTAAAATGTCTTTTATGCTAGTGTAGTCAGAAGTATGAATTATTCCTTTGTGGAAATATTAGCCCATTGCCGTAATGGTTGGAAAATATCCTGCATTGCATATTACTATGCTTTTTTTCAGTAAAACTTATTTATACACCTATAAATATATGTAAAAATATAAGTATACAATGTATATAATTACACATTGTTTAAATAAATGAAAATTTTCAGTTCATGTGAAATTGCATAGTTTTGTTTTCTTGTAGTTCTTCACAGACAAAAACTTAATATATGGACATGCACACACACACACATTTACTCATAAATGGTGTTATATTTTGCTGTACTGCATTAGAAAATGATGTAGTTTTGTTTCCCCCACTTTTCCAAGTTATAGCAGCATCAGTTGACTTATTTCTTGAACTCCTTCTTTATATATTTTCTTTATATATTTTCTGAAACATACTAAGATATGACTATGGCAAGGGTAGAAATGTACCCAGATGTAGTGTTAGCTTCACTCATGTTTTGGCATGATTCTGTTCTACAAGCTTAACGATGTATTTATGTTCAGTGCTCATAGTGAATGTATTTGGATGATACTATAAATCATTCATTTGTTTTCTGCCTGGCTCCTCTCATCAGAAAATAAACTTGAGAGGAGGGATGTGTATATTTATTGACAGTGAATGCTGCAGTCAAATGTTCTACCATTGAGACTCCTCTTAGTGGATTTTGAGTATAATTTTGCTGTTACAATTAAACTACTACATTTTGTCTGGAGGCTATGTGTTAAATGATTGATCCCAAGGTAGTGACATGATTGTGAGAGGTTCTGGAAATTACAGAAGTTAGGGCCTATTTGAAGTACGCTTTTGAAGGTGATAGCTAGTCCGTAGTTTCCTCTCCTCTTCCACATGAGGTGACAAGCTTTTCCTACCATATTCATATACCCACATACAGAGAGCCACTGGAGTTTTTCTCTCTGAAATCATGAATTCAAGTAACCCATTTCTCCTTTAAATTATTCACTCAGATATTTTGGTGAAAAAAAATAACAAGTGCAGTTGCATAATAAATTAATAAATAAATCCCCCAATATATCTTTTGCAGAGAATGCATATATTCTTTTTAGAAAGGATTTACTACACTACTGTAATACAGTGAATGGTTTTCCTTTAAAGACTATTAATTTTGTAGTTTCTATATTATTTGAGAACTATAAAGAATGTCTGATGATCTTTCCAAATTAGGAGAAAATTGAAAAAAGCCCCAGGTACCTGAGAGAGTATCTGTAGTACCTTCAGTGAATTAACAAGAGGGACAAGAGTTAAGTTATAGCATAACCTTTATTCTGTTAAAGACAGAGAAACAAGGAAAGCCAGACAAGGCCATGCAGCTTCTTAGAAATGAAGACAGGATAACATGTAATCCTCACACGGGAACCTAGTCAGAATAAAAGGAGAAGCCAGAAAATCTGTGTCTTTAGCAATTTCTGTCATTGGTCTCACAAACATGGAAGTTATTAAAGGCTTCAAAATCATTAGTATTTTTATACTTCTTATTAATTGTACTTACTATATTGACATATTATAGAAAACTTTATATTTTCCAAATAAAATTACCCCAAAAGTTTCTTCCAACTATGTATATCCCTTGGGTGCTACAGATAACTTGCTCTCAAATCAGTACCCAGTTTTCTATGATAATGTCTATTCTCTCATCATTTCAAAACATTTTAAAAAGTAATTGACTATTTTTATGGATATAAACTCTTTTTATGTTAAAAGAATTAAAGTTAGGTAGCAAAGTAACATTGTTTTTTGTCTTTAAATTATAAGATAGTCATTCTTTGAATTCATAATTAAAATATTTTCAGTTTCTGACTTATGGGGTTTTTGTTCTTATTATGTTCTGTTTGCAATTCAATATATTTGTATAATAACATACAAATTTTTTAGTTGTTTTGTAATAAAGTAATAATAAAGTAGTGCATTTCTTATCCCTTCATATAATGGTTAGAGTAATAATGGATTTTTGTTTTCTCTTTTTACATTTCTTTCTTTCTTTCTTTCTTTCTTTCTTTCTTTCTTTCTTTCTTTCTTTCTTTCTTTCTTTCTTTCTTTCTTTCTTTCTGTGTATGTGTTGAGGACAGATTGAATGTGAAATATACTCTTTTTTGGCTTTTTTTGGTTACAAACAAAACTGTTTACAGATAGTAACAAGAAGTAAAGGGCAAGATCTCCCATTTTATATTTTGCTTAATTTAATACAAATAAATAATCATTATTAAGCAGTTACAATTTAGCCAGATTTAAATTGGGGCATTAGAGAGCATTTCTATAAGATCAGTGTGCTGATTTTCATATAATATGATAGGATTGTGACCTAATACAAGCCAGGTGGCCTCAACCCAATATCAGCTCAGAAAAGAACCCAATTCTAGAACAAAGGCAAATCAGAAAAATCAAGATACTATTTTGAACAATACAAATGCATTGGGACTCCAGATGTCTTAATGGGACATAGAGTATAAAGTTAATAAAAGTATGGAAATGTGATATTGTTCTATATGCTGCTTCATGTATCTCCACCCCAATATCAAGAGATGAAAATAATGTCAAGCCAATGAAAACAAGAGATGAAAGGGCAAGGGTCATTAAGTAGTAATGGGGGAGTTGTGACCATGGAAACTTGGAAGAGGCTAGGGAATATTCCAAACCTTAAAAGGCAATAGTGACTATTTGTTGTAAATCTCTTCTTGGACTTTTGCTGTAACCCCCTCCTTTCTCTCTCATTTCCCACAATGCTAGAGGAAACAGCACAGTTGTCAGAGTTCCAATAGAGCACAAGACTGGAGATGCCATCACCAACAGGAGTTGGAGGTACAAATCTTCCTTAAGCACTATGGTGGTAATTAGCAGTTTTGCTAAGCTCAGAGGAGCAGTCAGGGACACAATCAGTGCAGAAGAAAAGTGCTCTTCTGGGGCCACCTCAAAAGATCTATGTACCTCATCATGTATATTTAACAGTAATAATAACATAGTGTCTTAGGGTAACGATTGCTATGGTAAAGCATCATTACTAGAAGCAACTTGGGGAGGAAAGTGTCTATTTTGCTTACAGTTCCATGTAACAGTTTAGTGAGGGCAGGAACTAAAACTGCGGAAAATGAGGTAGAAGCTGAAGGGTGCTACTTATTGGCTTGCTACCAATAATTTTCTCATCCTGCTTTCTTATAGAACCCAAGGCACAAGCTCAGGGCTTGCACCACCTATAATGAGCTGGGCCCTCCTCCACTGATCACTAAGAAAATGCCTTACAGTCAGATCTTATGGAGGTATTTTCTTATTTGATGTTCCCAACTTTTTGATGATTCTAGGCTGTGTCCAGCTGACATGAAACTATATGGTCCACATATTTTTTTTTTACACACTGTTTATCTCTGTGTCTCAAATTGCCAACAAGATTTTTACATTACTGATAAGAAAAAGACAATAGTGGGGAAACTATGATAGAATAGTAAAATGATACACTTCTAATTTTTCATAAAAATAGAAGAATGCCAACTATAGTACGAGAACTAAAATTTAGATGTGAAATGTCAAAGGAAGCGCATCATCTTTTATGAAGCCTATGTTGGCAGTCTGAAAAAATCCTCAGACTTATTAATTATATTGCTTTCCTTCCTAGCCTATGAAAAGAACCTGAAGATATTGAGACACTTGCAGAGGAATAAAGGATCTCCACTGAAAGGAAAATATCCACATGAGAATGGTAAATGCACTCTATCTCTTCAGCCCTCTCCTTCCCTACCTCCTTTTCCCCTACAGACCAGAAAGAATTCAAAAGTAACCATACCTATCTTCAAGTCATAACATTTCTCTTACACATATCATTAATAATAGAAGCCTTTAAGACATGGTTGATCAAATGACATATAGGGCTTATGAGGCCTCTGCCCCATAAGCGTGATGGGAGGTTGGCTGAGTTTCCAATATCCCCAGTAAATGCCTAAATTATTCAACAACACTCATAGCTAATATACATCTACATACTTATATGTATATGAATAGGGATAGGGATATGATGTATATGTATACATAATGTATATGTATATGTATATGTAAATGTATATTGTCATATATGACAAATGACATATGACATGACAAATGACATATGAACAAATGACAATTTGTTCTTGAAATGAAGAATAGTATTCATGGGGTACACATTATAACAGGAGACAAGCAATGAATGTGTGAATTAATAAATAAGGCATATCAGATGGTGATGTGCTGCTATGAGGAGAATAAAGACAAATGGTCGAAGGTAGGGTCCAATTCTTCATGAGCTGTAGGTCAGCTGGGAGGGAAGGAGGGTGATCTTAATGCTCCCTATCTCTGGATGATATTTTCAGGATTTAAACATGCTTTGACCCTACTTGTGCTCCAGGTCTGTTCCCGATGGCTCCAGGGCTCCCCTAACCCATCGTTTTCTGCAAAGATAAAAGAAAGTTCAACGTACACAGACTGTCCTTAAAGGACATAACAATTTTTCAATGGTTACATTGAGTTTATAGAATGACGATTCATTGGATTAATACACTATTATTTCTCCATTGTTAAATGAACCTTCCTCCTTCCTTCCTTCCTTCCTTCCTTCCTTCCTTCCTTCCTTCCTTTCTTTCTTTCTTTCTTTCTTTCTTTCTTTCTTTCTTTCTTTCTTTCTTTCTTTCTTTCTTTCTTTCTTTCTTTTTCTTTCACTATCATAGGTAATTCTTATATAAATGCCTTTGAGTATAAGTAGAAATAAGAACTCCTAGTTCTTAGAAACAAGGCATTATTTTTGCATAATTATATTTCCTAAATATGAACAGTAGGAATTCTTATGACACTATCCATATCATTGCTACTTTTGATTCGATTAAAACATTGCCTTTTGGCTTGTTTTATAATAATATCTTAAATCACAACATAATTTATTTATATCTTGCTCTAATGAAGTATTTAGCACAGCCAATTATGTTACTGAGTTCTTGTCTCTGTCCTATACATATTATTCTTCATAATATTTAAAATTATGGGAGTTTTCATAAGGGAAATGAAGATTGAAATGGTTGGTTAACTAGGAATTTAGATAAACCAAATTGTAGTAGAGTTAAGAAATTAAATAATTAAAATGAGTTTTATGATTGTTCTATAAAAATTTAAAATATAATCCATGTAAAGTGTTAGGTATTTTTTTTGAAGTTTCATTTGTTTTTAGTTTTTTAAAGAATGACTTTTAATACATTCAAATATTTTAGTCTACTCTGAGTTATGATCTTCAACACTAAGCACATGTATATAGAAAGTTGCTGCTTTGAAATAGGTCAGACTCAAAGACTGAGAAGTTGAGAAGCTTACCATAAAATAATTAACTTTGATAAATATTGCAGTACAGAGAGTAACAAAACTAAGTAGAATACGTGCATTACAACAGGTTGCTATAATGAAGATAAACTGCAGTAGGTTAAACAAATGGATGTTTATTCTCTGTCCCTCAGTGATCTAATCAATAGCAGCCTGGGGCTGCTGACAACTTGTTCTAACATTTGGTGTCCCAGGCTCCTTCCATCCTATTGCCTTGACAATATCATCTGTTGCTTCTGGCTTTGTAGTATCAGAAGGAAAGTCAAGCTTCCTGCAATAATTACTATGATCCATTGAGCAGCAGGTGAGAAGTGAAAGAATTATCCTTTAAATGACCAGAAAGTAGTATACTGTACTCGTGATTACATATAATTGGTCAGAACTTGTTACACAAGGGAGGCTGAGAGATATAATCATCAGATGCATGGTTAGGTGCATAGCCCAACTCAAGATGGTGTCCTTAAAAGAGAAAAAAACCTCCACCACCCTGGGTAACTCAGAGGTCCAATAAGAAAGTGAATTAGAGTTGAGTCTTATTTCAAGAATAGGTACTTGGATTTAAATAGTATTTTATTACTGACAAGTAGTTTCTCTCTCTCTCTCTCTCTCTCTCTCTCTCTCTCTCTCTCTCTCACACACACACACACACACACACACTGCAATATTCACAATAGTCTGATGAATTAATCAGGAAAAATCTGGTTATTTCTATATCATTATTCTACAAGGTAAAAAATAGTTTTAAATGACTTGATCAGATTATACATCTAATATGTGATCCTAGAAAACAACTCAGGATTTTTCAGTTCCCTAACACAGGCATAATTTTATTAATATTGGTACCTAAACAGAACTAAGTATTTTCAGAAACATTTGCTTTTCATTTGGGGATTCAGTTGATGCATCAGTATGGCATTCAAATATAACAGTCTGAAGGAATAAATGGAATTGTACTAGGACAAATAGCAATTGTCTATTTTCTGGGAGTTCAATCCATACTCAGAAAATATCTAGACCTTTTCAACTAGTTTACCTTGGGAGGGGAAAGAGAGACCAGAATTGTTCAGAGTTAACTGATGATGAATTGAAATGAATCACTGCACCTTCTGTCTTGGCTGACTGCTTTTACTCAACGTGAGTCACTTCATTTGCAAAAATGACTCTCATCACCAACTGCTGCTTTTTAGGGAAGCTATGCTGAAGGAAGCAGTGCGTGAGCTGTGCTCCTGCACCTCCTACACACAGGCACTCAGCAACAGCTGTTAGCTGCAACGTGATACTGGCTGTGATGGCCTCTTTAAACTTTTCATCTCGGTGTATTTCGGGTCCTAAAAGCCTCACAGATGAAAGACTGGTTTAGTAGCCATCATTTATGCTCTTATGTATTGAGCACTTTTAATGTGCAGGGTGCTTTCTTGTGGAGTACTTATTTCATATCATATCAATGTTGATGGCCTCTTTTTACCTACACATCTTATTGTTTCCTTAATAAAAGAATTATAATACAATTTCACAATTATATCCACAACAAGAATCATAACCCAAGATTGAGGAGCTGACTTATGTGTGTACTCTAGCTCCTTTTGTAAGAATACATGTTTGCCCTAGAACCCAATATTGCACACACTTTTCTTCATCTTGCACTTCAGGTAGGGCTTTCTGAGATGCTATGTATCAAAAAATACTTATTTACATTGCTACATGGACCCATGAAAATATATGCAAAGTGAAATATAGTCTTAATTTATGATTGAAAAGTGATGAAGATAACAAGGATAGAGGATATAAGGATATAAAATTGTTGAGGAACATCTGGGTTCTTTCTAGCTTCTGGCTATTAAAAATAAGGCTGCTATGAACATAGTGGGGAATGTGTCCTTATTACATATTGGAGCATCTTCTGGGTATATGAGCTGGGTCCTCAGGTAGTACTATGTCCAGTTTTCTGAGAAAATACCAAACTGATCTCCAGAGTGGTTTTACTAGATTGCAATCCCACTAGCAATGGAGGAGTGTTCCTCTTTCTCCCCATTCTAGACAGCATATGTTGTCTCCTGAGTTTTTGATCTTAGCCATTCTGACTGCTGTGAGGTAGAATCTCAGGGTTGTTGTGATTTGCATTTCCTTGATGATTAATGATGTTGAAAGTTTCTTTAGGTGTTTCTCATTCACCTTGTATTCCTCAGTTGAGAATTCTTTTTTAGCTCTGTACTCCATTTTTTAATAGGGTTATTTGTTTCTATTGGTGTTCTTTTCAGGAAAATTTCTCCTATGCCCATGTGCTCCAGGCTCTTCTCCCACTTTCTCTTCTATTAGATTCAATATCAGGTTTAATGGATACAGAAAATGTGGTACATTTACACAATGGAATACTACTCAGCTATTAAAAACAATGAATTCATGAAATTCTTAGGCAAATAGATAGAGCTAGAAAATATTATCCTGAGTGAGGTAACCCAATCACAAAAGAGCACACATGGTATATACTCACTGATAAGTCAATATGAGCCCAAAAGCTCAGAATACCCTAGATATAATGCACACACCACACGAAGCTCAAGAAGATGAAAGACCAAAGTGTGGACAGTTTTGTTTTTCTTAGAAGGGGAATTAAAATACCCATGGCTCACAGCTAACCAATGGACTGAGCATAGGGTCCTCAATGGGGGAGCTAGAGAATGGTTCAAAGGAGCTGAAGAGGTTTGCAGCCCCATAGGAGGAACAATAATATGTACAAACCAGTATCCCAAGAACTCCCAGGGCCTAAACCACCAACTAAAGAATACACATGGAAGGACCCATGACTCCAGCTACATATGTAGCAGAGGATAGTCTTTTTAGACATCAGTGAGAGGAGAGGCCATTGGTCCTGTGAAGGCCCGATGCCTCAGTGTAGGGGAATGCCAAATTCAGGTCAGGAAATTGGGAGGGGGGATTGGTAAGGACAGGGAGGGGGATGGGATGGATAACAAGGAATGGGGATAACATTTGGAATGTAAATAAAGCAAATATCTAATAAAAAAGAAAAGAAAAGAGAGAAAAGAAAAAAAAAGAATATAAAATTGTGCCAGGAAGTTGTGGGTCACACCTTAATACCAGCACTCAGGAAACAGAGACAGGAAGATCTGTGAGTTCCTGGTGTACAGAGACACCCAGTCTCAAGAAAACCTGATGATGATGATGATGATGATGATGATGACGATGACGATTATGATGATGTTGATGATGATGATGATATAAAATTGAGAAACAGCCAAATTTCTCTACCCTGATATTTAAAGAGACAATAAACTTCTTGAGGATGTTTATACTCAGAAAAAAAAGTTTCAATGACAAAAATTTCTGCATAAACCCAATCTCCTGCTTTTTGAAATGGAGGAAAATACATGTATTTCTGCCTATACAAAGGTACTGTTCAGCCTTAATACAAAGATCCTTAAGGAAACCTGCATGGATAGTTCCTAATTTTGTCATGGTCCTGTAACAGGGCCCCAGACTCAGTAGACCCTGAGACCTTAGCATAACTGACTCCATAATGGAAGTACCATTTAAGCAGTAAAACTCAGCCCATAGGCAGCACTACCTGCCAAATCTAAAACAAAGGTGTAATTCATCAGATTCCATAGTTAAGGAAAAGTCTCTAAATGTCTTTATCCTTGCTTTTTGGCCTCCAAAATGCCACTACTTGTTTACTGTTCTTGTTAACTGAAATAAGTCAGCCCAAAACATTGTGGGATTTTTGTGCTTAAAAGCTCACTCTGAGATAGATTCAGGCCTGCAATGGGATCCCAAACATCCAGTGTTTTCTCTGGCTCACTGATAAAGACTCTATTGGGTTAAACCTATGTCCAAGCAGTTCTTTCTGGAGAATACTCCACAACAGTCCAAGGGATGTGATGGGAAGGCATTGTTAATCTGGGACAGGCATGGCTTCCTGTCAAAAAGCTGGAAATCAAATGAACACTTTATGTCTGCTGCAAAATGGGCCTTGTTTCTGTGTGAATGTGTCTTCCCCTTTCACTTTGGTGTTTTACTCCAGGGACTACTGTCATTATCACTGTCATCATCTTTAAAGGACATGTGAGATTTAATAGACACCTTGATCTTTATACCTTGTCCCCAAGAGAGGCTATGGTTCTCCTTGATTCCAGGCACTAGCCTGCTCTCCTCCCGCTGCAGTCGACAAGGTCAGGAAGCTGGCCAGCTGCTGCCCTCCCTTTCTCATACCTTGTTGGCTCTTTCTTCTGCACATTGGCTTGAGACCATCAGTCATCTGTCATCTCTTCTCAGCCTAGTTCATTGATGCAGATGGAAATTTCTTTAGATATTTTCTGATTTTCCTAATCCAAGTCTTAGTACAAAAAGATGAATTTAAAAAGAAACCTAATTTTCTACAGTTAGTGATAATAGCTTTATTTTTTCAGAAACAATTGGAAATTCTTAGAATTTTTATTATGTTCCCATGTTCAAGTGGCAAAAAAGCAAAACAAAATAATACCCAGTAATACCTAAGTTTTGAAGGCAAATACTTATGTTTCTGTCTGGGAATATTAATATTTAGTTTAATTATATGATTCTCTCCAGATAAGTAAGCTTAGTGATTGCTTACAATAAAAAATTGGAGAACTACTAATCCACAAATTTATAGTTTTATTCAAATATAGTTTTCAAGAGTTCTCCTTAGTTGTAAGAACAGTGATAGCACAGTCCCCCTTTTTCTTTCTAATATTGGTAACTTCACTAATATAAACTTACTGAACAATATTAGTATTTTAAGAATGTGAGTTGTTCTTGCCACACTATTGCTTTGAAATGTTCTTGTGACTTTGTGTTCATGGAGAAAAATCCAAATTCCCAGCAATCATACCAATAAAATATTTCTGCCTATGTGCTTTTTTGCCTTTCTTTGACTGCTTTTTTTTAATATTTTTTTTAGCATTTTGCATTTTTTTATTCGATATAATTTATTTACATTTCAAATGATTTCCCCTTTTCTAGCCCCCCCACTCCCTGAAAGTCCCGTAAGCCCCCTTCTCTTCCCCTGTCCTCCCATCCACCCCTTCCCACTTCCCCGTTCTGGTTTTGCTGAATACTGTTTCACTGAGTCTTTCCAGAACCAGGGGCCACTCCTCCTTTCTTCTTGTACCTCATTTGATGTGTGGATTATGTTTTGGGTATTCCAGTTTTCTAGGTTAATATCCACTTATTAGTGAGTGCATACCATGATTCACCTTTTGAGTCTGGGTTACCTCACTTAGTATGATATTCTCTAGCTCCATCCATTTGCCTAACAATTTCATGAATTCATTGTTTCTAATGGCTGAATAGTACTCCATTGTGTAGATATACCACATTTTTTGCATCCACTCTTCTGTTGAGGGATACCTGGGTTCTTTCCAGCATCTGGCAATTATAAATAGGGCTGCTATGAACATAGTAGAACATGTATCCTTATTACATGGTGGGGAGTCTTCTGGGTATATGCCCAGGAGTGGTATAGCAGGATCTTCTGGAAGTGAGGTGACCAGTTTTCGGAGGAACCGCCAGACTGATTTCCAGAGTGGTTGTACCAATTTGCAACCCCACCAGCAGTGGAGGAGTGTTCCTCTTTCTCCACACCCTCTCCAACACCTGCTGTCTTTGACTGCTTTTTAATATCATAAATGGAAGTATCTTTCTCTTTACTTAAAGTAAGAACAGTGTGTTAATTAGATATAGTTATTTTAATTCTATATGAACTCCTGTTCTCTTCTGATATGTATTTGAAGCTTGATTTAATTGCTTCATTGTTGAACTTTCAACAGTGTTTTTATACATGCATACACACACACACACACACACACACACACACACACATATATGGGAGAAAGAGAGAACATCAAGGAGGGAGAGAAAAAGAAACAGGACATAAAAAGAAAAATAAACAGAGCAAGAATAAAAGAAAGGAAAGAAAAAGAGAAGGAGAAATCTGGAGAACTATTTGCTTGGAAATAGTCCGCAAGAGCACACACTCCAGGATCTCTATGGTTGTGGAACACAGTACACAAAGGCAGGCACTTGATGCTCTCTGCAGCCTGTTTCTTCTGTTCTCTAAGTGACCTTTCTTCTCACAAGTACTTTTCTTTACCAACTAGGACATAACTCAAATGTTACATGTTCCAAGAGTTCTTCTCTTTACACACATAGAAATCATTTTTGGTTCCCCTAACCATAATGCTATTTGAAGTTACTGTAACAATTTTTCTTCATTACCTCAATTGCTTTGTGATAGAATCTTGCCTATTGTTCAATTACTGGTATACTGATTTCTCCCATCTACATTGTAGATTCCCTTTATTGTTTCTTTTGATATCACTGTGTCCGCAGGGACTCTAATGCTGCATAAAACCCAAAGGTTCTCAAAGAAGTATTGAATAATGACTACATGAATCATGTTAAACTTCAGTTGTTGTCACAGTCCCAGGGAAAAGATGCAGAGCTTGTACAAAAGTTAGAGGATAGGATGTCTTCTAAGCAAGTACTACTGGAAGTTCTTCATGAGCCTTATTATTTTATACCTCCTTCAAGCATCTAAGAAATGAAGGACTAAGAAAAGTGTGACTTCTGACTAAAAAGAAAAAAATTAAAATAAAGTTAAGCAGAAGGAAAAAGAACATTAAAGAAAAGTAAAATAGTATCACCAAAATGGTTATATATTTGAAGGATATAACTTAAGGAGACTAAAAATAAACACATCCAAGATGGAAAATATAATGCTTTGATGGAAGTATACATTGGGTAATGGTTATCCTAATCAAATTAATTACTATATCACTCACCACCATACACATTATAGGATGACATTTAAAAAACATGTAGAAATGCAGAATAACTGTCAGGGCTGTCTAACAAATTATATGGTACTTCATTTCTGATTCTGAATGACATACGCAATAGTTTATTCACATTTAAAATTTCTCTTTAAAAGAAAAAACTATGGAGATAGTCCAAAAATTGGAGGTTGACAAGAATTGCTGAGCCTAGAAAATGGATGAACAAAAATATCCCAGGAGAACTTAGGAACAGTGAAACCATTCCACATAAACTAGATTCATATATTGCTGTATATTATACATTCCATTAAGCATTTGTAAACATCTGTAAAGTTCTCAACACTAAGACTGAATTCTTCTGAGAACCAAGAGTACTAGATGATTGTTCTTTTCCCATTAGGCACGTTAACTATAATTACTATATTACTCTCATGGGAGATTTTGATAAGGAATATTAGGTATGTGTAAGTAAATGATTGTACTTAGAAATCTATGAGCTCACATCTAATTTTGCATTAACCTCAATCTGCTCTAAAACTGTCTTTTGAAGAATATCTATTAAAGAATCACATATTTGTAAAGTTTTTCAATGAAAAAACCTAACTGCAGAACACAGATGACAATTTTAGCAGCTCTCAAGAGCCTGTAAGTATTTCAAAATAAAAGTTTAAAAATTTTTAGTATCTATGGTCAAAAGCAGATTCCCCATAATAAGTTTTCTTGCATTAAAAATAGATATAATAAATGCCCACTCTTTTGACAGCATTTTTGTGCCTTCATTTAGGCCAAACACTATAAAGAAAACCCTTCCTGAAATACTTATTTAGATATGTCTGCATTACTTGGAAGTACTGGTTGTAGTACTGAAGAAGAGCCCCCAAATATTTTCATTCAGTGGTGGATACAAGACGGTGGTTACTGCTGCTTTATTTCTCCAACATGAAATTGCCACTTAGCCTTCATAAAGATTTTAATGAAAAAAATTAAGAACATAATCAAATAGTCTGCAAACAAACCAGCAAAGTAGTTGAATGTAATGGCCTGTGGTAGGTTGACTACATTAGCCTCACATAAGACAAATAAATAGAATTATTTCTAAACTCCCATGAGAGGTTGATTGAATGGGAAAATGTAACAAAATTATTCATCTACCCCATTGACTTCTAACTTGTTTCCTTACATGGGAAACATAGCTCCTCAGATACGTAACAAAACAGAGTTTTCAATGTGAAAATGGAAAGCAAGCACATAAAATTTTATTTCCTTCAATTAAAATTGAGATTTTACAATTAGGTTGTAGTATACAAGAGATTTCTGAAGAAATTTAGAAAATGTGTAGGAAATTAATTAGTATTGCTTATCTCGATCAGTCTTTCCTCAGGAGATGTCTGGTTCAGTTTTGTTCGTAGAACTCACTTGCTTCCCCACCATTCTTTCTTCCTACAACATTCTTGTCTTTAATGAATAAAGTCCAAAATGATAGAAACAAAATCAAGTGATTAAATATATGACCAACTGTATTTATTCACCTCATAAAAATTATGAATATATCAGGTAACAAGACAGTTTAGTGGATAATGCCACACATAGTATCAAATGTATGTGGGCTTATCTATATGGAAAAGAGGATGAAGCTAAATAGACCCATCAGGTAAATAATACCTGGGAAGTCAGGAAATAAAAAATTCTAAATATGTGTGAAACACAACCAACTAAGTATATATTTACTTAAGAGGCTCTACATAAATACATGTTAGAACATTCATGTAATATTAGAATGGAACATGTTAAAGGGCATTTCATCACACAATACCAAACACACAAAGACAATGAATGAGTACTATATCACCTAATGTTGTCTTTTCACAATGGCACGTGTGACCCTCAACAGAGGTAATTGAATTAGAATAGAAAGAGCAGACTAAAGGACTTGATATTTGTGGTAAAACAACAAAATTATGAACATATTTGTTTTTGGAGCCAATAAATAATAAATATAACAACCTTGCAGCTGCTCTTAAAAACATATTTAGCAAAACCAAAACAGTAATATGTTCCCTTCACCTAAAGATAAATGGTTTTCTTTCTTTCCAGTACGGAATTTGTAATTAAATAGAAAATTCATTCACTCATATATTTATTCACTCCTATGTGTGTTCGTTCATTCATTCATTCATTCATTCATTCAAAAAGAAAGATAAAAAGGCAGAAATTTCTAAACTCATAAAGAAAATAAAGAGTCTGAAATACACAGAGTAGTAGGTCAAGAGAAGAAAAATAGGCAGAGAGGAATGTGGAAAAAGGGTAACTTATGATCAAAAGAAAATGTCAAGAAATTGAGATTGGGGAATGAACAGAAATAAAAATTGACTAAGCAAAGGGGACAGCAAGTTCAGTGTGGAATTGTTTCCTGATGAGTGTCAGGAAAGACGAGCATCCCGATGGGGCAATGAAAGAGGAGGTCAGAAGGTGAAGGGATAAATCTGAGAGGCTTCAGGGATTCCTTGGCTCTTCATCTTCATCTTAGTGTCACAGTGGACTGGATGCGGATAGGCTTTAGCTCTTTCTTTTTGTGGTTTTGCATTTTAAAATAATTTTTACTTAACAAACACTACTACCATGCACAATGTGTTTTCAAATGCATGTACATCATGGATATGCTAAGTCAAACTAATAAATAGATGCACATTTCATATACTTAGTATTTTATTGTGTGGATAGCTAAAATCTACTCTTAGCAATATTCAAGGATATTAAAATGCACTGCAGTTGATGTTCCATGGTTTTGTAGTTTGATCTTGCCTAGACAATGTTAACATGTAGTACTTACATACACTGTAAATGGCACATTTCTTTACCCAAACACATACATCAGATTTATTATGATGAGCCAAAATCTTGAAAGATATTTCATACTGTATTAAAGTTGACTTTCTCTGCACTTCAACTCCCTCTGCTGGTTATGATGACTGAAAATTTGCTGGTGTATGAATTTTGCTGTGGCTTCAGCTGGAAAAGAAACAGGGTCAAGGAAGCCATGACTATTAAGCTCACACATAAAAGGGAGCACCAATCTCTGACCTGACCAGAACAGAGATGTACATTCTGCTGGATACAGGACCAAAGACGTTTATTTTTCCTTGTCTGTATACCCTTCTCTCTGATCTTTTCAAGGT
Organism: Apodemus sylvaticus; assembly: GCF_947179515.1. NCBI lineage: Eukaryota > Metazoa > Chordata > Mammalia > Rodentia > Muridae > Apodemus > Apodemus sylvaticus. The sequence goes on from NC_067490.1 coordinate 54,247,249, forward strand.
GCTCCAGCAGACTGAGAGCCATAAGTTCAGTACATGCCTCACCTCAAAGTCCATGTATACCTTAGGACAGCAACAGGTCCAGCAGGCTCATATATAGCCAGAAATTACTGCTGATATATGCCATAAAGAGGAATCTGCCCTTGGAAAGAGACCTTGAGGTGTTAATATTGAGAAAACTTGCAGTGTTTTGTGTGTGTGTGTGTGTGTGTGTGTGTGTGTGTGTGTAACCTTATATTGAAGGTATAAGGACAGAGCTGTCAAGAAAATTTCATTTCAAGATCTTGGAAGTTAAAAAAATATCAATGTTTTAATAGGGTAGCACAAGAGTGAATCTTGGGATTTTTCTTTAGCTGTTTTAAGAACTTCTCTATTTAGTCACTTGTTTTAATTTTAATAATAATAATAATATTATTATTAATATTAATAATAAATGTACCTGTTAGTATCTTAATGTCAGAAAATAAGAAAGAAATGGTGTTAATCTGAATCTGGGTGGATTGGGAACTGGTTAGGACCTGGGAGGAGTTGAGGGGGGAAATTTATCAGAATATATGGTATGAAAAAAATCCGTTTTTAAAAAGAAACAGTTAATTCTAGCTCATTTCGTTATGATTCAGTCTCAGAAGTGTTTATGTTATTCTTCTAAAATAATTTTAAAAATCTACTTCTATAAAAATTTAGTTCGTATTTACTGAACAAGATTTATGGAATCCCAAGGCCAACCTTGGTTTCTAATGGCTTTCCTCTGAAAGACTACAGAGAAGTCGTAGTCACAGTCACTATCACAGCACTTACTCTAAGGTTGTGTGCAAATGTTGGGGGTGGGGAGCTGGAGTCACTTAGGGTCCCATGCCAAGTCAAACAAAAGAAACTTGGCAGTAGCTTCAGGGAAAAAAATCTAACCACTTGCTTAGTGATTACTTAGGTCAAGCCTTTTCTACTCTCTCACATTCAGTAACTAACACTCTAGAGAAAAGCAAATCCCTTTGACACACACCACCTTTCCACAGAAAAGAAATTGAGACAAGACACTCATCTGTTAGAGACTGTCTTTACTTGTGGCTCTGTTTGCCCTGTAGAGGGAATACAGGAAGAAGCAAGAGGAGCTTCTGGTGTTGTCCTCTGTCCTGCACATGACATAGAAGCAGAAGTGCAGTGGTGTTGGTGAGGAGTGGCACAAACACAACAAAACTTAAAACAAAAACCAAGCAAAGAAAGCATTATCATCAATAATAACAAAACACCTATATTGCCTTTTACGGATGCTGCTTCCAACAGAACCAAAGAAGTTGATTTTGTCACTTTGCTATTTTTATTGTATGGCAGTTATCCATACTTTATTCTTACTGCTCTTTCTAAGGAAAGTTTATTGAGGAGCTAGAGCAGTGTGTTATTCTATATATCATCTAGTTCTATCTTCTTTTTTTTCCTCTTTTTTTTATTCGATATAATTTTTTATTTACATTTCAAATGATTTCCCCTTTTCTAGCCCCCCACTCCCTGAAAGTCCCATAAGCCCCTTTCTCTTCCCCTGTCCTCCCACCTACACCTTCCCACTTCCCCGTTCTGGTTTTGCCGAATACTGCTTAAGGCAAAGGACACCATCAAGAAGACAAATTGGCAGCCAACAAATTGGGAAAAGATCTTCACCAATCTTACGTCAGATAGAGGGCTAATATCCAATATATATAAAGAATTCAAGAAGTAAGTTCTATCTTCTTAATAACTAAGGTTTTAAGGTGTAGGGTTCTGAATAAATATTTGCAGAGTAAAAATATTAAAGAAGATATTCATTTAAGCAGCTCTGAAAGCATACAAAATCTGTAATTCTGTTTTATCAATAATAATGACATTAATAATTATAAATGATATATTTATTAAATGTTTATGAACTCTTAGGTCTGTATTAAGCTTTACAATAATATTGTACTCTATTCAACCCTGTGAAATTGGATGCCTTATCCTAATTTCACAGAAAAATTCTTCTTGAGCAAGTTATTCACTAAATTGCCCAAGAACTAAAATGACTTATATTATCTTCAATTATTGTTTTATGAAATTCCTTAGCCATATAGTACAGTGATAATGGGAAAATAAGGTCTCATTTTTATCGTCCTGAAACTCTAAGCCTTCTTTCCAAAATAGATGGAGGCCCAAACCCCAACTTGGAAACACATAAACTATAACTAATGCCATTTGGAGGGTATATATGTGTTTTGCACATGCCTGTATGTTTGTTTGCATGTTTGAGGTTGTGTGAGTACATGCACACATAAATGTGACTGTGGTGGCCCAAAGTTGAAATTAGGTGCCATCCCTGATTGCTTTCTACTTTCGTTTTTGAAGAAGTGGCTCTTATTAGTCCTAGAGTTCTCTAAATCTGTATTGTTTTGCACTAGGGAACCTCTCTGCTTTTACCTTCCAAGTGTTAAAATAATAGACACCAGCCACCTATTTGCAACTTTCATATGGTGTCTACAGAATAAAACTCTGGTTCTCATGTTTCAGGTTAAGCACTTTATCTGCTTAGCCATTTCCCCAGTCTCTATTTTCAAGTCTTCACAATCATAATAGTGATTAAGGAAAGGATAGTTTTGTTTTTTCAGGGATTCAAAGATCTGGGTCGAATTTGAAGAGCCCTTAACTAGGTGTTCACTAGCTTAATAAAAATGTTCTGCTAACAGTTGCAGGTATAGTTGCAGAGATAATCAAGACTCACAGCCCTAATGACTGAATTATTACAATCCAGTATGACAAAAGATGAATTAGTTATTTATAGAAATACAGCAGTTTAGAAAAGAGAATACCAAATATCATCTGACATTAGACTCAAATGTCTTCACATAGAAGGGATTTTGGCAGATGTATAAAAGAAAATATGAGAAATAAAAAGCAAAAGGAACACATTAGAGGGATATGATGTATGCCTACAGAATAAAAATTGGTCCCACTAAACTCCTAGTTATTCATCTCAGCACCCTAGGATTTATGTGTATTTTAGAAGAATCCAAGGGCAGAGTTATAAAATGCTGCAAAAGAACATCAGAAATTTTATCTCCAGAAAGTCATACAACCAAGACAAAAGTATCTATATAAACACATGGTAGAGAATGGACGAATTTTGTTGGGTTGGTTGCAAGTAGTTAGTAGAATCATCCAGAATACTGTTCTGAGTACTAGTGTGGGTTAGTCCTTCATAATCTGTTGTTTTTAAAAGACCTACAGGAAGGCATGTAACTATATCAGTGCAACCTCTATCCCAGTCCTGACTCTTCAGTGGAAAACAGCAAACACATACATCTTCTGAATGACAGAATGAGTGTGGTGCACCTGGGAAACAATGGAACTTAAGCATTTATTTTCTGCTCACTTGAACCCCAGACTATTCACTATGAAGTTATAAAACAAAATTGTAAAAGTCTGTCTTGATTCTTAAGGATAACCTTTGTATTCATTTAGAGTGAGGAGAACACAAAAAATTACATATTTTTATACATTTTCTTTTTTTTCTTGATATATTTTTAATTTTATTTGTTGAAAATTTCATAGAGCACTATATTTCCATCAGTTTTTTCTCCACTGCTCCCTCCAGTTCATCCTATGTGTCCTCCATTCTCACTTCTCAAATTCAGAGCCTCAAGAAAATAGTTTTAAAATAATTTTCTCCAGCATTTGAAGTGCATTGAAGTCATAAAATTCTAAGAGAGAGAGAGAGAGAGAGAGAGAGAGAGAGAGAGAGAGAGAGAGAGAGAGAGAGAAACCGTTACTGAGTATTTAACCAAAGCATTAGCAAAAGTTCCCTTTTTTTTCTTCTCATAAAAACACTACATATCATTGAGCTTATATACTACTCCAAATACATTTCTAGGTATTTTCTGAAATGCGCTTAGTGTAAACTTGTTGTGTCATAATTATTAGTATAAGGTCTTAAAAGAACAAGTATTTGCTATATATTTAATGTCAAATATCTAATATAAATGATGCAAAGATTGCTGTAAGTTTTTTATTAGTATATGTGAGGTTTAGTTTTCTTCACTAATTCCAGTTAAAAGACACACATCTAATTGACAGAAGAATACATCACTTTTTTTTAGCTCTCTAGCAAGTCAAAGGGCTTGCCCATTTTCTTGACATTGTGTTTACTTAAACGAGTTTATATCCAAAGGAAATGAGCAAGGTTGCAGGCAGCTTAAACAATGTTATAATTGTCACTAATTATGTGCGCTCAGCGGTGTCTATACAGGGACAACTATTTACTTGCCTTGTACATACTCAAAGTTCCTGCATTCTAAAAGTTCCTGCATTCAACACCTTTATAACTTTGACAAGCAGTTTCCAAAGCTGGCTGTTTAGCCAGTAACTAATCAGCCATAGAATTATGTGACTATGTGGAACCTAGTACTGGGATCTAAATTCCTACTTTCACTACCATATTTTTACATATGTATGCGAGTTAATTTTTGCCACTATGAATAACATCCTTAAGTAATCTTTGCTTAAGTAGCTATGCTTCCTAGATGACAAGGAAAACTAAATGAATGTTTGTCTAACTCTAATGTGCATATGAATCTCCTGAGCATCATATTAACTTCAAAATTGGATGTTGGAGGTTTTCAGTGAGTCTGAAGTTTTCGCAGGAGACATACAAGTCTACACTAAATGCCAAAGGGATACCTGGCGTCTGGTGAGCCCACAACTCTGATGTCTCTCTCACAAAGAGTTTGCTTATGAAATAGGCTTTAAAATGGATCATGTTATAAGATCACAATCCAGGTATATTTTTGTTATCATGCTATGATATTGTTTACACCAGTGAACAACAACAACAAAAAAGAATGAGAGTCTAAATTCTGCTGTTGAGCTATTTTAATATTTTGAAAGCTTACTTGTGGGGTTGAAGAGCTGGCTCAGCTGTTAAGAGCACTGATTGCTCTTCCAAAGACCCTGAGTTCAAATTCCAGCAACCACATGGTGGTTCATAACCATCCATAATGAAATCTGATGACCTCTTCTGGGGTGTCTGAAGACAGCTACAGTGTACCTACATATAATAAATAAATAAATTTTTAACAAAAAAAGAAAGTTTACTTGTACATCATAAACATAACTGTGGGAATTAGATTCCTAGTCTGTATGTTTATAAACTTAGCATAAAATCCTAAATAGGAGACCAACAACAAAACAAAACAATAACACACATAAACAGAAAACCAAACACAATTTTTTTTCACTATCACTATCTGTTCTGGATTATGAACGGCTATGTAAAATACTATTGGTGTTATTTTTGTTCATTTATACAATTTTTTCTCAAATAGAATGAACTTTCAAATATTTATTTGCAAGTTTTTTGGGTTCTGTTTTGATGACTTGATTTTCCTCTCATATCTAGAATTCTAGATACCCAGTTAAACTCTGCTTTTGCCTTCAGTACACCATATTCCCAAATTCCAAGGATCAAATTAAATCAAACCTTACAGTAAAAATCTTGCTTCTGGAGTCTCTTTATTTAGTTCAATTGTACAGTAAATTTTGTGATCAGAAATACACTCACAGAATTTTGAGGGGTTTATTTTACTATCTACACTCGAGTTCAAAATCAGTTTGACTATTTCATATTCTTAGCATTTGTGTGTCTTAAATGACATACCTACTCTTGTTGTTGTTGCTGTTGTTGTTGTTGCTTCACTATACTAATTGGTAAAGCAATAATACAAAAGATTTTAACAAAACCCAATATATTCCCAATTGTCCTTTAAGGGAGTAAACACAGCATGAATGAACATAAAATGCAGGTTGTTTCTAATGTTGTTCGAAGCATAACACAAAGGACTGAAGAAAGGATTTATGTAGCTGATGCATTCGTGATTGAACTATTTGTATATTCAATCTGATGTTAGGATATAAATTAACTTATGCTCTTGAAATTTATAGATGAATTAAAAATGTAAATCTACTCAGAAAAGGCTATTTATCTCATTTGTTTGAATGGTAATTGATGGCTCATAATGAAATAATCTGATGCACAGAGTCCAGCTAAATTAGCCCACCAGTAGTGCACTGTCTTGAAGTGACTTCACATCCTCATTAGAGCCTCTCTAATTTCTAAAGCAAAAATTAATGCAATTAGTGATCAGATCAATACATATTGATCACAAGTTTGTTCAATATGGCAGGAAAATATCAGGTCAGAAAATGGTCCTTTTAAGACTATAGAATTAATACTTAAAAAAATCAAAGCAGTGTAATGAAAACCATATTTGTGCAATGTTCCAGTTAGCTATTATTTGTATGTGGAAGTAATGGCTTCACTGTTGTTCAGGTGATATTCATAATGATGTGCTAAAACTCCACCCCTTCCCTCTAGCACATCAATATGGCATTCATTGTTCATATAGATTTTTCTTTCTGTAAGTATCCCAAAGCACTTTTCTCCCTTATGGTGCAGAATTTCAGATGACTAATCACTCAAAAGCATTTCTCTCCTTTCACATGCAAATATAAGCAGGAGTTGGAAGAAGAGTACTACCAGGCCCTGGACCCAGTGCCTATCACAGGAGGGGGATGATTTCTAGCTAAATATATGCAGGAAGGACTTGAAGCCTGGAATGAAAATCAAAACACATTGGTGGAAGTCAAGGGATGCTGCTTTTTTACATACTAATCAGCTTATTTCTGTATGAAATGAAATGATACTTCCAAGAGACATGGAGAGAGGAAAAATGTAGCAGGGGGCACTTTGCCCCCAACCAAATCAATTGCAAGGTGTGATTCAACTGGCTTCTGCTGAGGTTCACATACATAAGGACACTTAGGATGGATTGCCTGGGCTACTCAAATCCTTACTCCGAATCAGCAGACCATGTATATCATTGAGACTTTTCTAAGTAAACGCAGAAGGCCGTATCTGTCTTTATCTGGGGAGAGAGGATCCAAGTCATGAGACTGTGTGTGTGGTGGTAGTGGTAAGGTGCAGTCACAACCAGCCAGTTTGCCTCTGCATCTCAAGGATATGTTGGGAGGGCACATTTGCTAACTCACTCAAGTCTGCCTTTCAAGGAGCTTTAATACTTGGGAATGGATTCTCTATCTGTTCCCAATAAACTACAATTGCTTTCTTTAAAGTTGGGGAGAAGTAATGAAGTTTTTCTTGCAATTTCTACAGCATGTGAACATAAATAAAGATTTTCATGGTGTTCTAATTAGCTGCCATTAGAAAAAAGAATGACAAAAGAGTAACAAGAATAGGTTTCATGTTTTGTGGGTGGATCCTGTTTATTGTGCTATCAGAGATCTGTTTGAAAGACCCACACTGCCCACCAGTGTTGTTCTTGGTACTTCTGGTAAGCTGGCAGCCTGGCATGTAATGCCATAACTAGAAACACAGATTTTCAATTAGAGTGTGTTGTCGGTGAAAAGAACGTATTTGTATTTTTTGTACAAATTTAAAATTCTCTGAATGTTCAGTACAAATGTTCAGAGGTCCTTTTCTAATAGGACATTGTTCTAATGTTGTTTACCTGTCACTGGCCCACATGATGGTTTGGAAAAAGGACTCCATGAGAAAATTGAAGAGAGGCTTCAACTCAATCATTTTGGGTGAAACTCACTGTACACTTTAGAATGATGAGAGCTTTGAGAAATAAAGTAAAAAGATTGTTTCACATTATTTTTAACTGTTTTTGCCTTTAATTTTCATTTCTGAGAATTATATACATTTATACAGTAAGATAGGATCATATCTACCTTTCACTTTCTGCCACATTCCCCTTCTTGACTGGAAGAGATCAAGCTGAGAGTCTTTCTGTACTTTTCTTTCTCCTTCCCAATTTTCCAAGTGACCTTCCAATTGCCTACTCTCACTAAATTGCTTTTCTTGAGAGTGGAATATTTCTGTTTGCTGGCAACATTGATTTGAAGGTAATATTTTCCAGAGATATGGTCTCCATAGGAGAGGTCAGACACTGCTTCCCACTCAACACACAGTATTCAGTGTTTCTTATTATCAGAGCTACCAAACCCATAGTCAGCTGACACTGTCCTAGAATGCCCAGTAAGTAATGACATTTAAAGAGACATTGGAATCTCTGCATTTCCCACCTGCCTTCTGTAAAGCTCTAGAAGTCCAGGCTTTGAGGTTAAGGCTAAAGATTTCAGAGTCATCTTTTTAGAAGCTGAGAATGGTGCTAATTTTGACTTAACTCTATGTTTGAAATTACTTACTGCAGGCATATAGTAAATTTTTATTCCAAAGTGATAAGAATAATGGGAAGAAAACTAAGGCATAAGGAAATGGAAACCACAATGAATTATTGTTTTCTAGAGGCTTATCTGAAGGTCCTGTCTAAATGAAATGCTACTTTATTTATATTTCACAGCTGTTTTGCACATTCTTGTGACTCGTAGCATCCCAGAGTTGTTTGCTAGTTTGTCAGGACTCAGACAAGAAGTAGAGGACAGAGTGATCTTATCTGTCTTATCTTATTTACCTTTTTACCACCAGGTAGATATATAAGATGGTGGGAGTATGAAATTTGGCCTCTTTTCCAAGAATGTAATGGTGGATAAGAGTGTCAGGACTCCAACTGCCAAAGTTCAACTCTCCATTTTTTCTGGAGACTTGAGGAACTCAGTTAACCTCTCTGTTCAAATTTCCTCAATCTTAAAACATAAATAATTGTACCTTCTTTATGGGATTCTTCTGAGCATTGGTGAGTTCATTAACTATATTATATTTAAAATAATGCCTGGCCCATAGTAATCATGGCTATTAATTTTATTGTGGCAATATTCAGTAATTCCCTCACAAGTATAAGTGAAGTATAAGTGCAAACTCTTGTGGTGTCAGTCCAGTGCCTGGAACATACTAGAAACTCAATGGACAGCTTCTAGGTTACATTTACAGTATATTAATGTATGTGCAGAAGTCCTAAGTAAACTGAAAGGAGGCACATGGGTCCCTCATTCTATTCCTACTTCTTGTTTTTTATGAAGGGACTTAGGCCACATGCTTGCTGAGAGTACTCAAGTTAAATAGCAGGGGATCCTCAACTCAGTGGTTTTTACTCAACCCTTCTCAAAAGCATACACACTGTAGTGTACATAAGAAAAGAAATTGTATCTGGATTTTTAAATTGGGATGGGAAAAGAGGTCTATTTTTTATGTCACTGAAATACCAAGGAAACCCAATTTACCAGTCTAGTTATTTCTCCTGGCAGACCCCAAAGAACTTTCTGTTATTAATTGGAACTTCTAAGCCATTTTTATTTACAAAGTGTTTTACAGTCATTGTTATTGATGACTTATAATCCCCGCCCCCAATTAGGTGTCAGAGTGAAGCTTTGACATGGCTGCCCTCTCTGAAAGCTGGGACAAAAGTGAATAAATTTCCTCACTCCACCCTCAAAAGCTATCTGGGTCCCTCTTTGCTTTGTTTTGGCTTGTAGATTTACATCACCATCTCCATGTGCTCAGGTGGCAGCTACACTGGAGTTCTGGACAAAGAATCTTTAGGGGAGGAAAAGAGTGATGCGGAATCTACTTAGTGATTCTTTTCTTAGATCTGCTCCTGCCTTAAAAAAAAATAAAAAAGAATTGCCCATGCAGCAGTGGGACTTATTTTGTTTTTTTAAAGCACACTTATTTTGTTTTTTTAAAGAGGTAAGACAAATAACTGCCTGTTTATTGTTAAATGTGTAGTGCCAGTCATGCCGAGCATAAGGAGAGTAACACTTTTGTCAGCAGGGTGCTTATCTGTTTTACTAGTTCAGAAGGACTTGATTGATGCGAAAGACCAAGGTCTCAGTAAAGATAATTTAGCCATTTCCATACAGTTTATGCGTGTGTTAGTTGTATCCTGCAGGGGAGTCCCAGGAGGTGGCTTCCTTGACCTTCCCTCTAAAAAGTAATGCAGAGAGATTCCTCTAGGAACAAGCCCCTAACAAGACTAATGACACCTTCCACGCCTATTACCATTCTGAGCCCAGGAAGGAGGTTTTAGAGATGCAGAACCACATTCCTCCCTTGATGTTTCCATGATCTAATAAATGTTATGTGGCAGATAAATTAATCATTAAAAACTTACTGTTAAGTCTTTACAAATAATAACCAGGTGGACTTTGATTATTTTTTTATCTCAATCATATCTTGCCCTTCATGAAACAGATGATACACAGCAGCTTGTTTTACTAACTGAGCAGAGACTCAAGAAAAGGAAGCTCTTTTCTTTCCTCCAGCATCCTCTCTTTGTTTATATTTTCTTTATATTTTTAAAAAGTTATAATTGCCAAAAATTACATGTAGAAATAGTTGAGGGGAGCTAGGCTCCCCTTTTTAATCTGGCTTGCTGGAGGGTAAGCATGAAGCATTTTCACTATTCTCTCATTTGATTTATTTCATGCATTCATTGCTGCTTAGTATTCAAAATTCCCGATCCAGAGACCTGTCCTACATCTTGTGTGTGTTAGCAGAAGCTGTGATGCACTGAATTCCATTGAATGCCGTCTCTTTGAATTATGGTGGGTTGTCTTTCTAGTGTCCTTTTTTGCCATTAACAATCTGTAGATCCTATATTTTCTACAGTCCCAAAGAAAAGAAAGAAGAAAGCAAGAAGTAGCGTGACTACAATAAAAACAAAAGAAAAGACAGTACAGCAGATCTGGGTTAGTTTGTCTCATCACTTTCTGTCAAAACAAATCTTACATATTTCAATACTTCTGGGAAAATGTTGGATAATAGACTATCTAAATTCTAAATTACTGCTAAATTCAGGAGCTAGGAGAAAAAAAGAAGGCAATAGGAAGGAAGTAGGACAGAGAGAAGAGAAGGAGGGAAAAATTCATAGACTGAAGGAAAGAGGAATAAGTTTGGTTGAAATCCTCCAGATTATAGACAGCAACAATCCACCTTCATTTGCAATAATTGCATGTTTTGCTCTATTTTGTTTTGTTTTAATCAAAAGTTTATCTAAGAAGATAACAATTTTAATTTATCAATTAAAATATTTAAGTTAAAAAATTGTATGGAGACAGGCTATTATTTGCAATTTTTTTCAATATTTTAAAGAACTACGTTATGGCTAAGATTAAAACATGAATCATTTGGAAGGGGGATTAACTCAAAACTTATTTTTCTGGTTTGATAAATTCTCTCTCTCCATATCTGTGTGTGTGTGTGTGTGTGTGTGTGTTTATTCACTTTTAATTCTCAGCATTTGGTGATAACATCTATGTTTTATTTTTCTAAGTTTAAATAAAATTGTCTTAATTAGAAATAAATCTAACTCATAACTATGCTTAAATGAAACACCAGCTATACCTATGGAGTTGTAATATGAGGAAAGAAAAAGATAAAGTAAATGATTAAATAAAAATAAATCTTTTCAATTTAACATGGGACATATTTGAAAATGAGAAGTATACCATGAATCAGAGGCACTGTACACACAAAATTTTTCTTGCGTATCATTAAAAATCTCCATTTTTGTTATTTTTAATTGCATATATGAGTGAGGAGTATGTGCACATGATTACAGGTGCCCTCAGAGGCTGAAGGTGTCATAGCCCATTAAAATTGGAGTCACAAAGAGGTGTGATCAACATGGTATTATTGCAGGGGATTGAACTCAGGTCCTCTGGAAGTAGCAGTATGCACTGCTAACTGCTGAGCCATGTATCCAGCCCCCTTGGACATAATTTTTATCTCCTACAAATATTTTATTCTTTTTTGCTTTCCACTAACTTAATTCAGGTTCAGACTGTGAAAATAAACACTGGAAAGTTTGTTCTCTCTCGGTCTCTGTCTCTGTCTCTCTCTGTCTGTCTGTCTTTCTCCCTCCCTCCCTCTTTGTGTGTGTGTGCATGTGTGTGTGTGCATGTTATTGTATATGCATGTGTGTGAAGGCTGAGAACAACCTCATGTTCCTCAGATGTTGTATACCTTGCTGTTCTGAGACAGTTTCTCACTGGCCATGAACTTACCAAGTAGGCTGGCTGGATGACCAGCAAGCCAGAGGAATCTACCTAACTACAAAGTCTCAGGATTATAGGTGTTCTATATCATAGAGGGATAACTTGTTAAGTGGGTATGGAGCACCAGAGTTGGGACCCTCATGCTTGTAAGTAAAATACTTTCCTAACTGATCCATCTCCCAATTCCAGGTGGCAGTCATTTAAGTACTACAGCATTTTGAGAGGAAATAATACTTAAAAAAGGGATCTTAAACATTTTTCAATTCAAATAATGCAAACATCCAACTTCTATGCCAATATATAAGTAAACTAGACCCTAAAGAGGTAATAAATATTCTAATTATGACATTTACAATATGGTTCTTGTGTAAAGAGTATTTACATTTGATATGCTCAAAAAGAGACTTAAAATAATAAAAGCTCTATCCTTGACTGCTTAACGCTTTTTCCTTGTTAGAATCTCTGGAGATGAACTATAAATGTTACAAAGTTGTTGCTCAAAAGATAAATTAAGAAAAATAGGAACAAGCCTTTTGTGATTTCTTCTTGCACTGACCATTATGCCAATTTATTTAAAACTGCTTATGTGAATGGGATTTGATTCAGAGTATATAACTCTGAAAAGCATAATTAGTTTGAGTTTATAACTTCATGGGCCAGAGTGACTACTTGGCTTTTGTTTGTTATTTTTTTTCCTGTGAGAGAAAAAAATGGCGTTTTAAAAGGCAAATACAGACATATCAGCAAATACCTTCATGTTTTCCACGAAGAAAGAAAAAAGGAAGAAAGAAAGAAGAAAGAAGAAAAAGAAAAAAGAAAGAAAGAAAGAAAAAAGGAAGTGAAGGGTGTGTATCCACAAAAGGAGATTCCTTCATAGTACCATAATTTACAAAAAAATTTCAGGACAGATAGTTATTTTTAAAAGAATAAGTAAAATTTTAGTATAAAATTGTTCCCTAAAATATTGTGATGACTTGTATTTTATCTGGCAACTCTCCTTGTAACTTTTCTCAGTTCAGCCCTGATTCTTTTTCAGTACACCTGTGGAAATAGCCACCCCAGCAGGATGGTGGAAAAGCAGTTAAGTAGGCTTCTGGGAATCTCTATATTTGTATTGTTTCACTGGTTGCTTTATTGTTTCAGGGATCACTGGAGACACAGTCACCCAGGCATCATCTGTGGAGCCAAACTGATATACAGTATGTAGACAAGCAATCAAGGACATGGCTTGTAAGGCAATCCTTTTATATTTTATTGATAAGATACAACCTAATATTTAAACATGGTATGATGTGAATATTCAAGCTGTTGCATTGTAACCCAGCAGCATTAGCATTAGCCTGTAGACTTTCCAATTAAAGCATACTTTGCTGATCATAGCCCTAAATTTTGTTATGCAGAGGTATTTATACCTGTCCCCTGTACCCAAAGGATATTTATAGCGATTTCAAATGTATAATATAGAAAAAAATTTTCAAAACAGCATCCTTATTTATTAAAAAAAAAGGTTAGCTATTTTATAATCAACTAAAAGAAATTAACTCAGGCAATAAATATTCTTAATCTGTATATTGACTAATAAGAGATAAAATTGGAAAATCAATACAAAGAAAGGTATGTTAGGAACCTTAAACAAAGGAAAAAATCCAAAGAAGGCATGACTCTTGGCATGTTTCCTTGATAAATACCTTTCTCCTGAAGCATAGGAAGGGTGCCTAGTGACCCCTAGCTGAGAAATCTATATAGCTCTACTCTCATTCACCACTGTGCAGGCAGCTGTAATTCTGAGCACTTCTGTCTTGAATGTTTTTCTGTGCAGCAAAGCACACAACTGAGGTACACTGTCTGAGAGCTGTACACGTCTTTTGTGGGTTAGCATCAAACCACACCTTTGCTTGGACCTCCCCACCGAGATTACTCAGTCCCTAAGGAAAGATGCTAAAGTTGTGCTCAAAGTGGTACTGAGCATCCCTGAGTGTCGTCATTTGAGGTGCATCATTGTCCTCTGAAATTACGTGTGCTGCAAAACACCTGAAAAAGCAGCTCAAATATGTTCCACTAGCTTACTGTTAGCTAAATATTTAAAAATGGAGGAAAGTGCACGAGAAAAGCTTTGTTTTGAATCTTATAAATAAACATATCAATACAATTATTCAGGGGGAAGGACTATGGCTTTTTTTAAAAACTAGTATTTGCTAGAATTTAAACATGCTCTAAAATATACAAATATAATGTTGTACATAAAAGTAACTGAGTAAGCTTTAGAAAAGAAAATAAATTGTGAGGTTCTTGCATTCAGGAATTCAGTATACACAAATAATATAAGTCTTAAGCTTTAATTAAGCTATAATTGAAGTATGAGCATATGGACATATCTCATTTAGTAGAGGTTCCCAGGTCCATTTGAAAAGCTAAAGTTCAGCTATCTTGCTACCTGTGTGAGTTACATATAAGATCTTTATGGTTCTTCCCTTATGACATTGAGGAGATTTCACAGGATTCAAGAAATACTGGAAAGTGGGTAAATTTGTCCACTTCCTTAACAGGGACCACTTTGCATTTCATTTGCGATGTCTGATTGGTTTTTTGGGAGGGGGATGTACAGTGTGCTACTACAAATTTTGCTTCAAATACCTAAGGTAGACAACCTACATTAAGTAGAGAACCTAGATTAAGTTGCAGAAGTGCACATCCCATCTGCAGCCCTGGGCATAGGATACAAAATGACACTCTTAATTTTTTCTTTTATTTTTATTTTATATATAGCACAGATGATTGAGAGACATCATTTGAAAATTGGAAATTGAGCCCGGATTCCCTGGAAGATAAGCTACGACTCTGACTCTTACCCACTAAGCCAGCCAGCCATCAATTAAGAGAATGGGACCTGCCTCTAACCTATCCTAGCTGAGCTGAGTAACAAATCACATGACAGCTGAAAGGTAAATATAAAGATTACTTTTCAACAAAGAGAAACAGGCTTCTTAGTGAAATGCAAAATGAATTTTAGCAAGGGGTTGGCTAAGTTTACCCATTTTTCTTTACTTTTTGAGTATTGCGAAATCACCCACAATGAGATAAGGGAGGGGATCTACAGACCTATTATATTTTCTCCAAAAAGTAGCTGTCACATTGTAGGCATTCATTGAATTATTAAATGAGTGTTTTGAGATGCAGAAACAAAAGTAAAGCAAGAGATCCTATCTGAATCCAAGTAAATAGTAAACCAAACAGCAAATGCCCATGATTCTATTTACTTTGAACTAACAAACTGTCTTCTTTATAGACCCTGCAATATTCTGCCTTCTCTGTCCTGTATGTGTTAATGCAGAATTGACAGTTAAAAGTGGCATAGTTGGTCCTTTGTCAATGCTGAAAATTCATTTTTTAAAGAAGTAAGATTTAGGAAAATTCAATGATGAACAGCAGGGTTTGGCAGGCCGTATCTAATCCTGTTGTGTAGGAAGTAGAGACATAGAATCCTCAGATTTGCTAGACAAGCCAAAAGACAGTTCTTAGTTCTTCCAGAAACTGTACCAATATATATGGTGGAAAGTAATCCAGGAAGATACCCAACAGACAACATCAGGGTCCACAGGCACACACACACACACACACACACACACACACACGAGCCCCTGTCATATACATGCATAACATAAACACACAATATAGCATTTTCTTTGTGAGTACATACATACTTGTATACTTACAAAGAAAATGCTATGCCAAATCTTGTCCCTAGAAATTTTCTACTTCTTAGTCTGCACCAGGTCCTCTGTGTGTATATTATACCTCCCAGTTTAATGTTTTAGTAAGATTCCTGAATATGTGATCAAGTGAGTCCCAGACTCTGGGGAAGGGAAGTGCTGGTCACCACACAAAGATCCAACAAAGAAGGAGAACTACAGGCCAATATCCTTTATGAATATCGATGCAAAAATACTCAAGATTACAGTTTTAGCTTTAAAATCATAGTTCTTCTTGCATAATCTTTATAATGTTCTATAGGCTCAGCATTTTTATCTTACTTTTTCAATTATCTAATAATTATAAGATTCAAAAGGTACTTCAAAATGTTAACGGTTAAAACTGCCTCTCCATTACTCTCTTATCAGTATTATTAATTTTGTCTTTTATAATAGCTTAGAAATTATCATATTATTTGTGACCTTTGGTAGGGAAACTAAAAATATGTTTTCATAATTCTGTGTTTTGGGACAGAGTTTTATAACAGTATTTTTTTACTTAATGACTATTAAGAGCCTGTTCATTAGCGTACAAATCTCATATTTTGTATAGTTGTCTATGTACAACTACATAAAACAGATAAAAGAATAGCTTAAAGAAAATGTTGATTTTTCTTTAATGCAACTCAAAACTAATGTTGTGCCCTGGAGCACCAGGACCTAGAGACTTACTCTCCTACAATTCTCTCATCCACTGAGTGGTTCATTTCTGTCTATATTTTATTCAATAGGAAGGGAAAGTTCACATCTCATACAATTCTTGAAAAACAAACAAAAAAACAAGACAAACAGACAAAACACCCCAATATCTAGGAAAGGAATTAGGAATTATGTTATTAAAAAAAGAAAAAAAAAGAAGCAATGCATGTATATTCATCTACCAAACACAAACATGGTCAAGGAGGGGAAAATGAATATTAGGAGACAGCTAGAAAACAGTGCCATAGACAATACTTTCATGGTATTTCTCTCAGGATACTCAAATCCCCTAATAAGGCTTCAAAGTCCTGCCTGGAAAATACTAGTATTCAAAGTTCATGAAATTGAATGTGACAAACACAAGGTAGGTTAAAACTATTCATAGTAGTGAGACTATATCTCATTTTTCAGTTGTACACTTTTATCATGACATGAATTCCCTTCTTTGATCACTTTTCCTGGAGTAATCCTGAGATTTTCTGTTAGGTATGGGGGAAGAAATGATTGGAATATTGAACAGCTGATCAGGTTTCTGGAGAAGGTAATGTGGGATTAAATTTTCAAACAATCCTCACTTTAAAATAAAATCATATCTTCACTCTTGGTTTCAGAATTAGTTGGCCCTAAATCCTGAACACAGTGTAAGTTAGATTGCTTGTGACTAAACAGATGACTCAGCAGTCAAGAGCAAGACACTTATTTTGCAGAGGACCTGGGTTCCATTCCTAATTCCCACATGACAGGTCACAACTGTCTTTAATTCCAGTTTTAGGATATCAGACTCCATCTTCAGGATTCTACCACCATTTACATAATAAAAATGCACACACTTTGGATTTAGAATAAACCAGGCTTTCCTAGATTACTAACCTAGATATAGCTGATTTTGGAACTTTTTGGTCTCTATAATCCTATGATCCAATCTGAATAACAAATCACCTTATCATCTATCTATCATCTAGCTAGCTAGCTATGGCTGATTTGTTTTGTTTCTCTGGAGAACCCTGACTATTACATTTTAAAGACTCTCTATATGCCTTTGATTATCCATGACTGGTAATGCCATATCAGGATACCATATCTCCAATGAAGGCTAATATAAGCCCTGATTTGTTTTCCTTTTCAACACACTGTGATCCTCTATTTCTCATATGACATATTTCAGAGCCAGAAAGAACACTAACTCTCACTTGTGGGGCAAATTTCCAGCCTGGTTCCAGTCCATTACTCTATGAACAAACCCTTTCAGTTGACTATAGTAACTTTTGCAAAATCATGAGAGACTTCATACAAGGAATAAAGTCAACATGCTGGTTTTTGGTAGTTCTCAGTCAGACACAACCTGCTGAGCCTTGTCCTATATAAACTAAGTTATTCACATTCAAAATCCACCATTTGTTTATTATTTTTATTAGATATGTGCTTTATTTACATTTCCTCTCTACCATGTGCTCCAGATTCTTCCCCATTTTCTCTTCTATTAGTTTCAATGTATCTGGTTTTATGTGGAGGTCCTTGATCCACTTGGACTTGAGCTTTGTACAGGGAGATAAGAATGGATCAATTTGCATCCTTCTACATGTTGACTGCCAGTTGACCCTGCACCATTTGTTGAAACTGCTTTTTTCTATTGGATGGTTTTAGCTCCTCTGTCAAACATCAAGTGACCATAGGTGTTAGGGTACATTTCTGGGTCTTCAATTCTATTCCATTGAACTACCTGCCTGTCACTATACCAATACCATACAGTTTTTAATCACTATTTCTCTGTAGTATAGCTTGAAGTCATGGATGGTGATTACACCAAAAGTTCTTTTATTGTTGAGAATAGTTTTTGCTATCTTGGGATTTTTGTTATTCCACGTAAATTTAGAATTGAAAGTTTTTCTTGGTAGATTTTTCCTTTGATAAGTACAAAGTGTCCTTCCGTGTCTTTTTGACGACTTTTGGTTAAAAGTCTGTTTTATTTGATATTAGAATAGCTATTTCAGATTGTTTCCTGGGACCATTTGCTTGGTAAATTGTTTTCCAGCCTTTTACTTTGAGGTAGTGTCTGTCTTTGTGTCTGCGGTGAGTTTCCTGTATGCAGCAAAATGTTGGGTCCTCCTTATCTATCCAGTCTCTTAGTCTATGTCTTTTTATTGGAGAATTGAGTCCATTGATATTAAAAGATATTAAGGAGAAATGATTATTTCTTCCAGTTATTTTTGTTATTAGAGGTGGAGCTATGTTTGTGTGGCTCACTTCTTTTTGGTTTGTTAAAAGACTGATTTCTTGCTTTTTCTAGTGTGTAGTTTCTGTCCATTTGTTGGAATTTTTCATTCATTATCCTTTAAAGGGGTGGATTTGTGGACGGATATTATGTAGATTTGTTTTTGTCATGGAATACCTTGGTTTCTCCATTTATGGTGATTGAGAGATTTGCTGGGTATAGTAGCCCGAGTTAGCATTTGTGTTCCCTTAGTGTCTGTATGACATCTGGCCAGGATCTTCTGGCTTTCATAGTCTCTGGTGAGAAGTCCGGTGTAATTCTGATAGGCATACCTTTATATGTCATTTGACCTTTTTTTCTTACTGCTTTTAATTTTCTTTCTTTGTTTAGTGCATTTGGTGTTTTATTATGTGATAGGAGGAATTTCTTTTCTGGTCCAATCTATTTGCAGTTCTGTAGGCTTCTTATATGTTCATGGTCATCTCTTTCTTTAGGTTAGGGAAGTTTTCTTTTAATTTTGTTGAAGACATTTAATGGCCCTTTAAGTTGGAAATCTTCGCTCTCTTCTATACCTATAATCCTTAGGATTGGTCTTCTTATTTTGTCCTGGATTTCCTGGATGTTTTGAGTCAGGAGCTTTTTGCATTTTGCATTTTCTTTGACTGGTGTGTCAATGCTTTGTATGGTATCTTCTGCATCTGAAATTCTCTTTCTACCTCTTGAATTCTGTTGTTGATGCTTGAATTCATGACTCCTGACTTCTTTCCTAGGTTTTCTATGTCCAGACTTGTTTTCCTTTGTGATTTCTTTATTTTTTCCCTTCTCAATTTTTACATCCTGGATGGTTTTGTTCAATTCCTTCAGCTGTTTGTTTGTGCATTCCTGTAATTCTTTAAAGGAGTTATTTATGTCCTTCTTGAAGCTCTCTATCAGCATCATGAGCTGTGTTTTTAAATCCAAATCGTACTTTTCCAGTGTGTTGGGGTATCCAGGACTCACTGTTGTGGGAGAATTGGGTTTGGATGGTGCCATGTTCCCTTGATTTCTGTTGGCAATATTCCTACCTTTGCCTTTTGTCATCTGGTTATCTCTGGTGTTTGTTCCTCCTGTTTTCTCTAGCTTGTCCCTCCTGTGGGCCTGCAAACCTGTCTTAGTACCTTTGAGTGACCGGCTCTCCCCTGGCACAGCGTGATGTGGCTCAGTCCAGCTCCTGGGTGCAGATGGTGCCTGGCAGGGCCCTGTCCCAGCTACTCTGCCTCTCCTGTGTTCCTGGCCATACCTGCCTGCTCAGAAGCCTGAGAGAAAATGCCTTCATAGAGAAATCATTGTCCTTCACATAAATCTGTGAAGAGTATTCATCCTAGATCTGATTAAGAGAAATTTCCAATGTCATCTTCAGAGTGTAGAGTAAAACAGAAGAATTCATATAAATGTAACTTTTTTCATTTTTTTAAATTATTAGTTTTTTTTAAATTTTATTTTCTATATTCTTTGTTTACAATCCAAAAGTTCCCCCTTTCCTAGTTCCCCCCTCCCTATATGTCCCATAAGCCCTCTTCTCTCCACCCATTCTCCAATTACCCTGTTACAGACCCTGGGTCTGCTGTGGGATAACCAGGGTCCTCTGGTCCAGGAAGGCACAGGTACGGCTGAGATGACAGACAGAACAAACCACACACACACAGAGGCTGTTTGAACTGAATGTATTTTGGAGCTCTAAAGGCAAGGATTTTTACACAGGAAGAATTGGTATTACCATTTCAAAAGATGTAGCCAGTGAGGCAGGCACAATTATCATAGCCATTTGATAAAAGGAAATGCAACATCAATCAGGTACAAGGTTTCTCAAGTAACAGATACAGAAGATCAATTTACAGATGCCATCAAACTTCCTGATTAGAATACAGAGTTACTCATAGTTTCCAGCAAACCTTCATAGAGTTTGAAGTTTCTTATACCACCTCGGTCTTAACAAGTTCTTGTGAGAAATCCTTATCTAACATTTAGCCTTTTACCTTGTAAATCAAAAAACTTCCTGATTAAATCAATGCTTTCAGTACCAGAGTGCCAGAGCCATCCTTATATACATATGCACAGCCATAAAAACCTGCATGTGGTTGGAAGATAGTAATTATGTAAACAACTATGAGGCAAGGCATTGAAATTCTGAAAAGGGGGTTTGGCGGGTCAGTGAGTTGACTTCAAAGACCTGATTATCAGCCAGGCTTTAGGAATCCCAGTGAAGAGAGAAAAGGAGGAAGTCAGGGCAAACTGCTACTTGAGAACTAAGGGCCTATCTTAAATAGCCAGAAAGTAAGAGAGTATAGTAAATTGCCAGGTGAGATTATCAGCTTCCAAATATACAGAGAGTTCTGTTATTCCCAGGAGACATTTTTCTTTTTCGCCTCTGTCTGTAAGATATCACTTTTACAGACGTCAGTGGGCCACCGCAGCATTACCCCCCTCCCTTTTCTCTGTCCTCGTACTCCCCTACAATGCTGGATCAAGCCTTTCTAGGATCAGGCCCTCTCCTTCCTTCTTCATGGGAATCATTTGATATGCTAATTTTGTCTGGAGTGTTCAGAGCTTCTGGGCTAATTAATATCCACTTTAGTGATTGCATTCCATGTATATTCTTTTGTGATAAGGGTTACCTCACTTAGGATGATATTTTCCATTTCCAACTATTTGCCTAAAAATGTCATGAATTAATTGTTTTTAATTACTGAGTAGTATTCCATTGTGTAAATATACCACATTTTCTGTATCCATTCCTCCATTGAGGGACATTTCAAATGTTATCCCCTTTCGTTACCCTTCCAAAAACAACATATCCTATCCCCTCCTTCCCTGATCACTGACCCACCCACTCCTGCTTCACTGTCCTGGCATTCCCCTATACTGGAGCATCAAGCCTTCTCAGGACCAAGGACCTTTCCTCAGTTTGATGTCCAACAAGGCCATCCTCTGCTACATATGTAGCTGTAACCATGGGTCCCTCCATGTGTACTCTTTGGTCAGTGAATTAGTCCCTGGTAGCTCTGGGGATACTGGTTGATTCATATTGTTGTTCCTCCTATGGAGCTGCAAGTTCCTTCAGCTCCTTCGGTCCTTTCTCTAGCTCCTCCATTTGGGACCTTGTGTTCAGTTCAATGGTTGGCTGAGAGCATCCACCTCTGTATTTGTCAGGTATTGTGCTCAGTCTCTCAGCCTGATACAGCAGTCAGAAAGCTCTTGTTGGCATCCACAATAATATGTGGATTTTGTGACAGTATATGGGATGGATCCTTAGGTGGGGCAGTCTCTGGATAGTTTTTCCTTTAATCTCTGATCCACACTTTGTCTCTGTATCTCCTTCCATGGGTATTTTGTTCCCCCTTCTAAGAAGGACCAAAGTATTCATACTTTGGTTTCCTTCTTCTTCAACTTCATTTGGTTTTGTGAACTGTTTGCATTCACTGATAAGTGGATGTTGCTCAGGAACTCAGAATACCCAATATACAATTCATAGACCAAATGAAACTCAAGAAGTAAATGTAACATTTATTTCCTCTGATGAAGGGACAAGATGAAAGCCATACCCAAGCTATGAGAATAAATGATTTGGGCTAAGTCCAGACCATTTCTTTTTCTGTTCTTTCCCTAGGTTTAGGTCTGGAAGCTTTTAGCCTATGTACAATCTAATCTTCCTGTCCCTGTTTGCTCACATAGGCCTAGAATGTTTTATCATCTGATACTGCTGAATAAGCTCATTCTTTCTAGTTCTTTCTGTATTCTGCCTGACTGCTTCAAGTCAAACTATACTCCAAACTGTTCTGGCTCAAACTATACTCCGAGCTGACTGATCATACTTGCCTTCTCTAAGTTTCTGACTGAATTGCTCTTCTTGGCCTCAAATTAACTGTCCTCATCTTTTCTGGTTCTGGCTCTTTTTCATTCTCTGGCTCATTCAGTCTTCACCTGCAACCTGTCTCTATAAAACTGTCCTGGTAATACTGCTCACCCTTTCTTTGGCTGCTCTCTTAAGTTTTCTCTTTCCTGCGCTGTTCTCATTTGAGTTGGGCATATACTATCTATGACTCATTCTGTCAAATCTTTCTATGATTCATTACTTTGTCTGTTCCTCAATTAGATATTACTGTCAAGCATGGATGCTTTCTTCTATAAAGGTTATTTAGGGATTGGAGGTACTAAAGGCATGTTTGTATTCCAGAAAAATCATAGTGTAATACAGGACATATCTGCATTCCAGATGAATCACTTAGACCTAGGAGGTCATTAGATGTCTTCCATTGCCAGAACAGCCACGTAGCTGGATTAAAATTCCTTTACAAATTTATATTTTGGCTATAATGGAGCAAATTTTGTAGTGTGAAAGTAGAAATTCTGGGCTTCTTCTTAAACATGATAGACTGTAATGATTGCTTTCTTGATAATGATCTAACTCATTATCAGCTACACCTCAGGCTGTTTATATTGCCAAGGGCCCATAGGCAAGATAAGGAAAGTAGTTTCTGTACACACTGTCATAGTAGTGATTTCAACTGATTATAATCATTGGGAGTGCTGTTTGCACCTCACATATATTTTGAATATCAATCTGTTATTTAATTTAACTGTATCTCTCTCTCTCTCTTTCTCTCTCTGTGCATGTGTGTGTGTGTTTGTGCTTATTATACTGATAAAATTGAAAGATGATTAGATATAGTAATTTTCTCAAATTTACAAGCTCGAAATAAATAACAGAGCAAGGATATTATACAAGAGCTATTCCATATAGAAGTAGAAAATTCTGTTGTAGGGATTAAGAACTCCTTTGTACACAAGAATACATTGCATACCATTGCCATTCCCATCCTAATTAGTTAGTAATATTAATGTATTATATTTGGACTATATTATGCATATTATATTACAACTGCTCTAATAGTGCAATGTTGTGTCAGTCTGGAAGATGTTATAGCAGCAGAGAAGAGAATCATTGTTACTAGAGACTGGGAAGGGTAAGAGAAAGGATGGGTGGGGAGAGTGAGATAAATAAGTTCTCATCTTCTCTTGACAAGTGTACTACTGATAATAAATAAGTAATTATTGCATGTTTAAAAATAGAAGAGGTGCGCTCACTTTGGCAGTACATATACTAAAATTAGAACGATACAGAGAAGATTAGCATGGCCCCTGTGCAAGGATGACAGGCAAATTCGTGAAGTGTTCCATACTTTTAAAAACCACATGGTCATTTCATTAGATGCTGAAAAAGCATTTGACAAAATTCAGCATTCTTTCATGCTTAAAATCTTGGAAAGAAAAGGAATTTAAGGCCCATACCTAAACATAGTAAAAGCAATATACAGCAAACTGGTAGCCAACATCAAACTAAATGGAGAAAAACTTGAAGCAATCCCACTAAAATCAGGGACTAGACAAGGTTACCCCTTCTCTCCATATCTTTTCAGTATAGTACTTAAAGTACTAGCTAGGCCAATTAGACAATATAAGGAGGTCAAAGGGATACAAATTTGAAAGGAAGAAGTCAGAGTATCACTATTTGCAGATGATATGATAGTTTATTTAAGTGACCCAAAAAACTCCACCAGAGAACTCCTACAGCTGATAAAAAAACTTCAGCAAAGTGACTGGTTATAAAATCAACTCAAGCAAATCAGTAGCCTTCCTATACTCAAAGGATAAGCAGGAGGAGAAAGAAATTAGGGAAATGACATCCTTCACAATAGCCACAAACAAAAAAAGTACCTTCGTGTGACTCTGACCAAACAAGTGAAAAATCTGTATGACAAGATCTTCAAGTATCTGAAGAAAGAAATGGAAGAAGACCTCAGAAAATGGAAAAATCTTCCATGCTCGGGGATTGGCAGGATTAATAAAGTAAAAATGGCCATCTTGCCAAAAGCAATATACAGATTCAATGCAATACGCATCAAAACCCCAACTCAGTTCTTCATAGAGTTAGAAAGAGCAATTCTCAAATTCATCTGGAATAACAAATAACCAAGGATAGTTAAAACTATTCTCAACAACAAAAGAAATTCTGGGGGAATCAGTATCCCAGACCTCAAACAGTACCACAGAGCAATAGTGTTAAAAACTGCATGGTATTGGCACAGTGACCGGCACGTGGATCAATGGAATAGGATTGAAGATCTAGAAATGAACCCATACATCTATGGCCACTAGATCTTCAACAAAGGAGCTGAAAACATCCAGTGGAGAAAAGATAGCCTTTTCAACAAATGGTGCTGGCTCAACTGGAGATCAGCATGCAGAAGAATTTGAATTGATCCATCCTCATCTCCTTGTACTAAGCTCAACTCCAAGTGGATCAAGGACCTCCACATAAAACCAGAAACACTGAAACTAATAGAAAAGAAACTGGGAAAGACCCTAGGACTTGGGCACAGGGGAAAAGTTCCTGAACAGAACAGCAATAGCTTATATTCTAAAATTAAGAATTGACAATTAGGACCTCATAAAATTACAAAGTTTTTGTAAGGCAAAGGACACCATCAAAAGGACAAATCAGCAACCAACAAATTGGGAAAAGATCTTCACCAACCCTGTATCTGACAGAGGGCTAATATCCAATATATACAAAGAACTCAAGAAGTTCGACCCCAGAAAACCATATAAC
Source organism: Apodemus sylvaticus (assembly GCF_947179515.1). Taxonomy (NCBI): domain Eukaryota; kingdom Metazoa; phylum Chordata; class Mammalia; order Rodentia; family Muridae; genus Apodemus; species Apodemus sylvaticus. Next base: position 54,272,528 of record NC_067490.1, read on the forward strand.
CCTATTAAAAATGGGGTACAGATCTAAACAAAGAATTTTCACCTGAAGAACCTCAGATGGTGGAGAAGCATCTTTAAAAAAAGTTCAACATCATTAGTCATTAGAGAAATGTAAATCAAAACAACCCTGAGATTTCACCTCACACCAGTCAGAATGGCTAAGATCAAAAACTCAGGAGAAAACAAGTGCTGGTGAGGATGCGGACAAAAAGAAACACTACTCCACTGGTGGGGTTGCAAATTGGTACAATCACTCTGGAAATCAGTATGGCAGTTCCTCAGAAAACTAGGCACATCACTTCCAGAGGACACTGCTATACCACTCCTGTATATATACCCAAAGGATTCTCCAGCATGTAATAAAGATACATGCTCCACTATGTTCATAGCAGCCCTATTTATAATAGCCAGAAGCTGGAAAGAACCCAGGTGTCCCTCAACAGAGGAATGGATACAAAAAATGTGGTATATATACACAATGGAGTACTATTCAGCCATCAGAAACAATGAATTCATGAAATTCTTAGACAAATGGATGGAGCCGGAGAACATCATACTAAATGCGGTAACCCAATCTCAAAAGATCAATCATGGTATGCACTCACTGAGAAGCAGATATTAGCCTAGAAACTTGGATTACCCAAGCCATAATTCACATATCAAATGATGTCCAAGAAGAATGGAGGAGTGGCCCCTGTTTCTGCAAGGGCTCAGTGCAGTAGTATAGGGCAATACCAGAACAGGGAAGTGGGAAAGGGCAGATGGGGGAACAGGGGAAGGGAAGAGGGCTTATGGGACTTTCGTGGAGTGGGGAGCCAGGAAAGGGGAAATCATTTGAAATATAAATAAAAAGTAAATCTCAATATATGGAAACCCATCAATGCAATCTACTACATAAACAAACTCAAAGAAAAAACCCACATGGTCATTTCATTGGATGCTGAAAAAGCATTTGACAAAATTCAGCATCCTTTCATGCTTAAAGTCTTGGAAGGAACAGGAATTCAAGGCCCATACCTAAACAAAGTAAAAGCAATATACAGCAAACCGGTAGCCAGCATCAAACTAAATGGAGAGAAACTTGAAGCAATCCCACTAAAATCAGGGACTAGACAGGGCTGCCCCCTTTCTCCTTATCTTTTCAATATTGTACTTGACGTACTAGCTCTGGCAATTAGACAATATAAGGAGGTCAAATGGATACAAATAGGAAAGGAAAAAGTCAAACTATCACTATTTGCAGATGATATGATAGTCTATCTAAGTGACCTAAGAAACTCCACTACCTGACTAAGTGACTAAAAAACTCCTACAGCCGATAGATAAACAACTTCAGCAAAGTGGCAGGTTATAAAATCAACTCAAGCAAATCAGTGGCCTTCCTATACTCAAAGGATAAGCAGGCTGAGAAAGGAATTAGGGAAATGACAGCCTTCACAATAGCCACAAACAGTATAAAGTACCTTGGGGTGACTCTTACCAAACATGTGAAAGATCTGTATGACAAGAACTTCAAGACTCTGAAGAAGGAAATAGAAGACCTCAAAAAAGGGAAAAACCACTGATGCTCATGGATCTGCAGGATTAATATAGTTAAAATGGCCATTTTGCCAAAAGCAATATACAGATTCAACGCAATACCCATCAAAATCCCAACTCAATTCTTCATAGAGTTAGAAAGAGCAATTCTCAAATTCATCTGGAATAACAAAAAACACCAGGATAGCTAAAACTATTCTCAACAACAAAAGAAATTCTGGGGGAATCAGTATCCCTGACCTCAAGCAATACTACAGAGCAATAGTGTTAAAAACTGCATGGTATTGGTACAGTGACAGGCAGGCAGATCAATGGAACAGGATTGAAGATGCAGAAATGAACCCTCACACCTATGGCCACTTCATCCTCGACAAAGGGGCTGAAAACATCCAATGGAAAAAAGATAGCCTTTTCAACAAATGGTACTGGTTCAACTGGAGGTCAGCATGCAGAGGAATGCGAACTGATCCATCCTTGTCTCCTTGTACTAAGCTGAACTCCAAATGGATCAAGGACCTCCACATAATGCTAGATACTCTGAAGCTAATAGAAAAACTGGGGAAGACCCTTGAGGACATCGGTACTGGGGGGAATGTTTCTGAACAGATCACCAATAGCATATGCTCTAAGATCAAGAATTGACAAATGGGACCTCATAAAATTACAAAGTTTCGGTAAAGGAAAGGACACCATCAAAAGGACAAATCGGCAACCAATAAATTGCGAAAAGATCTTTACCAACCCTACATCAGATATAGGGCTAATATCCAATATATATACAAAGAACTCAAGAAGTTTGACCCCAGAAAACCAAATAACCCTATGAAAAATGGGGTACAGAGTTAAACAAAGAATTCTCACCTGAAGAACTTTGAATGACGGAGAAACATCTTAAAAAATGCTCAACTTCATTAGTCATCAAGGAAATGCAAATCAAAACAACACTGAGATTTCACCTTACACCAGTCAGAATGGCTAAGATTAAAAACTCAGGAGACTGCAGGTGTTGGCGAAGGTGTGGAGAAAGAAGACCACTCCTCCACTGCTGGTGGGGTTGCAAATTGCTACAACCACTCTGGAAATCAGTCTGGTGGTTCCTCAGGAAACTGGGCACCTCACTTCCAGAAGATCCTGCTATACCACTCCTGGGCATATACCCAGAGGATTCCCCACCATGTAATAAGGATACATGCTCCACTATGTTCATAGCAGCCCTATTTATAATAGCCAGAAGCTGGAAAGAACCCAGGTATCCCTCAACAGAAGAATGGATGCCAAAAATGTGGTATATATACACAATAGAGTATTATTCAGCTATTAGAAACAATGAATTCATGAAATTCTTAGGCAAATGGATGGAGCTGGAGAACATCATACTAAGTGAGGTAACCCAGTCTCCAAAGATCAATCATGGTATGCACTCACTAATAAGTGGATATTAGCCTGGAAAAACTGGAATACCCAAAACATAATCCTCACATCAAATGAGGTACAAGAAACATGGAGGAGTGGCCCCTGGTTCTGGAAACACTCAGTGTAGCAGTATAAGGCAAAACCAGAACAGGGAAGTGGGAAGGGGTGGGTGGGAGAACAGGGGGAGGGAAGGGGTCTTATGTGACTTTCGGGGAGTGGGGGGCCAGAAAAGAGGAAATCATTTGAAATGTAAATAAAAAATATATTGAATAAAAAACAATAAAAAACAAAACAATACAAAATCTAAACACACTACTCTAACCATAAAGAAATAAAAAATAAATCGAATAAAAAACAAAAAAAAAACAAAAGAAAAAAATAAAAGAAAACATTCAATTGGAAAAAAATAAAAGAGGTGTTTTGTGCATTTTCTTATCACAGAGAAATAACAATGCTTGAGGTGATAGATATGTCATTACCCTGATTTGAAGATTTGTAAATCATATTTCAAAATGTCATGTTTTTGTTCACAAATCTTTTAATTAGAAACAAGATAAGATGATAAAGTAGAATATTTGTATTCAAAATTAAAATATGTTAGTAACCATACATTCTCTCATAAGTCTTTTCATAAAGGGAACAGAAAACTGACCTTTAAACTTCCTACTAAGCAATGTCATTTATTAGTTGTATATCTCTTTAAAGATAAGAAAAATTAAATTTAAATAAAATTGTCTTTTAAATGACACAATTATTATTGCTTAAAATGTGTGTATAACTTATTATCTAGCAAGGAAAAAGTTCAGAGACAGAATTTGGAATTATTTATCATGTGGAACATGTAGGTGTTTAAAAACAGCAACAGATGTGGAACAGCTGCTCATTATCTATATCAGAAGGGAAAGTCTGTTTTTAAAATTATTTATAACTTGCTTCATAATTAGATCTAATATTTTTCTTTTGGCTAAATAAAACCAAGCATTTATGGACACAACTATAAAAGTGCATGCTGATCTGCCAGAACAACACTCATACATATCAGATTATCAAAATACCTCACACTTTAGTATAAAAATCACAGAGATATTTGTGAAAGTCATGCTATATATGATCAACATCTACCAAGTATTCTCTGTATCCTAGGTACCACTTGACATTGAGGTGCTGTAACCTCTTTACATATTTATCATGATATCTCTGTCAATACTAATACTCTCAATATTATTTCACAAAGCTCTGAGAAGCTATTAATGTGTTTACTATTACACAACTAGCAAATTGTATTGTGAAAATACAAATTACAGAATTCTGACTCAACTTTAATCATAGCTAAAACATCTTACCATAGACTACTGTTCTTAAAACAAAAGATTTTTAAAATAGCTTATTAACAAGAATATTATTACAAGAAAATTATTACAGAAAAGAAATGCTTTCTGAATGACAATATCACCAGTCAGAATAAGTTTAGCTAAGCAATGGAAGCAAAGTGGCATAATGATATTATATGTCCTGTGTGGGTGAACACCAAGTTCTGTTTTTCACAGTTCTTTCGCTACATACATCTCATTTGTCTCTGGCTGCAGAAGAAAGAATGTTGAAGTGACACAAGCATTCTTTTGTTTTTTCTTATGAAAGCAAACATTTAATTAGAACAGGCTTATAGTTTCAGGAGTTTAGTCCATTATTATTGCAAGAAGCATGGTAGTGTGCAGAAAGACATGGTGCTGGCAAAGGAGATGAAAGTTCTACATCCTGGTTCTTAGGCAGCAGGTCTACTTGTGACTGTGTGCCACTTGAGCACTTGAAGGCATATGAATCCTTTAAAAATACCTCAGCACAAAACTCTTAACACTTCACTTCCATTCACATTTTATTGAGTGACAATAATCTGTACTTAGACAATATACTGTACTTAGTAGCAAGACTTAGAAATATAAGTAAAGGGTGGAGAAAAGATTTTTTAAAAGCGAGTGAAACAAAAACAAAAATATTCTAAGGTAACATTTGCCTAATCTACCTGCATTTGCCACAAACTCTCAGGAGGCAAAAATTTAGGAAACATAGCACTCCAACTGCAACAAAAGATGGTGATGTCAGGTGGACTACACACAAAGAGCGATGGAAATGTGCAGAATAAGAGCAAGGATGGTTATAGGTTATTGTCTAGGTTGCTAGTTACTTTCTATAACCTGATGGTAAGACTTTGTTGCTGAGAACATTATATCACTGAATACAGATAAATTAAGCTGGTTCCCAACTTGAAGTTTCACCCTTATTAACTAGCAATCTTGGAGCATGATACCAGAGGATAAAAATAATTATCACTATTTCCTAACTATAAACTTTGTAACTTACCTGCTGGTAAGTTATACTGGTGCAGTAATGACACAAATGTTATGGCAATAATCTGTCACTTTTAAAATATTATATCCAATGCCCCCTCTAGGATATGGATTGTATATATGAAATTCTTTTTTATTGGATATTTTATTTATTTACATTTTAAATGTTACCTTTCCCAGTTTCCCCTCCACAAACCCCCTATACTAATCCCCATGCCCCTTCTTCTATAAGGGTGTTTCCCCACCCACCCACTCCCACCTCATCACCCTGGCAGTCCCCTACCCTAGGTCATCGAACCTTCACAGGACCAATGGCCTCTTCTCCCATTGGTGGCAGACAAGGCCATCCTTTGCTACATGTGCAGCTGAAGCCATGGGTCCCTCCATGTGTACTCTTTGGCTGGTGGTTTAGTTCCTGGGAGCTCTGAGGGGTCTGGTTGGTTGATATGGGTTGATATTGTTGTTCTTCCTATGAGGTTGCAAACCCCTTCAGTTCTGGAAATGGAAAAATTAATTTTCCCCAATGAAGTGATATTGAGTTTATCAACCACACTCCACAACAGGCCTTATACCCAGACATAGTTCAACACAAAATAGACTCAATTTTTTTGGTGTGTGTTTGATGTTGGAGCTTTTCATTTTGTTGCACTATTTTTTCATTCTTTATTTTCACACACACACACACACACACACACACACACACACATATATGATAGGGAAAGAACATTAAGGCTGGTACAGAGGAATGTGGGGAGAATGGAGAGGGGTTGAGGGAAGAATGAACATGACCAAGATATAATGAATGAAATATTTTTAATAAATAAGAAATCCTAAGGTAAAACTAAACCAACATAACAAACAAACAATAATTAATAGATATCTTGCAGCTCCTTCCAGGGATATCAAAATGATCTTCAGTTTTTATTCCTAGCAACAATGGGAATATACCATCTCTGAAGTGGCCAGTCTCTCATAAATAGACTAAACAATAACTCAGTAGCAAGAACAGTGTTTAGACATTTTTAGTTTATATATGACATTACCTGTCTTATCTGGACAGTATTCTGATTTTAACAGATAGGTATTACCTATGGGCAAAATGTTAGAGAGGCTAATTATGTATAATGGAAGCTAGGAACATAAGGTAGGAACATAATCATCACTAATTTGATCTATGAGAGCCCTGACCTATAGAATTATGAAGTTTTGAAAACTAGATATGATTTTTTTTCTGGACTCAACCAAACCTACTGCACATGGTCTGGTATCAGGTTATTTCACAGAGAGAACAATGAACACACTAGAATTGGCGTGGATGAAGGACTAAATGGGTTGGAATGATGGGTTTAATCCTGTGAGATCTCATCTTGTAAACCCAAGATCCTATGCCTGAGCTTTAATTGTTGCCTCCCCAAAAGCAAGATAAATAGCAAAGGCAAGGATTATAATGATAACTAGAATGCATCCTTCTTCATCATTCAGTTTGACATACACTGGTTCTGACAGTTGACTGAGTAAAGGTTACATGTGCTGTTCTGTGGTGGGGTATTTGTTCTCCAGAGAACCCCAAGAGAGCTTTGTTCTCACTAGAAAAATGCTAAAACACTGCTATCTTCTCTGCTAATTCATTGCACGGAGATCATAAGGCCAGTATTTTTTATCTTACAAATCAATTCAGTTACTTATTCCAGGTTCCCTTTTGCCTATCCTTTGAATCATCATTCCATGACTCTAGGCCTTTGATTCTTAGGAGGCAAGTCAAGAATTTAGAGATCTGCCTGTTTCTGTTAAGTACAGATGATAAACTAGGTGGGAGGGACCCTGCCCTGAAATTACCATTTCCTCTGTGCCTGCCTTTGTATCTGCTTGCCTTTGTATCTGCCTGCCTTTGTATCTTTCTGACAAGCTGGCTCATTAATGACCCTGCTTTTCTTTGTTCCTTTAGATTTGTGAAGCCCCCTCATATAATTCATATTGCATTGTTATTTTTTTTGCATAGCTGAGAAATTATATATTTTGAACTCATGTTTTCAGAACCCAGAAAATGGGAAATCATTTGAAATGTAAATAAAGAATACATCGAATAAAAAAAAATTCTATCCAGAGCTGGTCAGTGGTGGTGCACGCCTTTAATCCCAGCACTTGGGAGGCAGAGGCAGAGGCAGACAGATTTCTGAGTTCAAGGCCAGCCTGTTCTACAGAGTGGGTTCCAGGACAGCCAGGGCTACACAGAGAAATCCTGTCTCAGGAAAAGAGAGAGAGAGAGAGAGAGAGAGAATTCTATCCAGAAGGAACAGAGGTGTGTGACATCTACTCTGTATTCTGAGAGCTGCCATCATAAGAGCTACAACACTACCTCTTGGGAAGAGTTCTGCTCTCCTAAGACACCACTTGAAGCTCCCTCCCCTCCCCACCCTCCCTACCCCCCCACTCCCCCCACCCCCGCACTCCTTGATGTCTAGTCAGCTTCCATTGACCCAGCCCAGCCCAACTCAGTGCAAGGTGATATGGAGCAATTGAGACAGAGGAGACTGAGGTGGAGCTAGCAGCAGCATTGGAGGCATCAGAGGCATCAAAGACTACTCCACATTCCTTCTCACACTCTCTCCCCTTTGTCTGAACCCTCACACCTGGCCAGCCCAGAGATCTCCATGGAAAGCCTCCAGTATACAGGCCCACTTATATTGAAGAAACAAAAGGATAAATCAGTTTTAATTTCTCCTAGATAAACAGGGATTTATATCTTCATAATTTTTTTCAACAGCAAATGACATTAATTCCTCTTCCATCTGAGAATAGCTTTACCATGATTTGAAGATATTTTAAAATAGTTGTGAATTTAAAAAGAGGAGGTCAAATCTGCACATCAATAAGGCTAGGTCCAGATCCTCCACAGCCTGTAAACACTTTGTGATGTATGTGTGTGTGTGTGTGTGCGCTTGTGAGTGTACAGATAGATAAATAAACCACAGAGTCCATTTTTGTGTTTCAGAGCTGAGCACTTTGTTCTAGGCATGTTGTTATTGGTTATTAAGAGGGCTCATTCCTGAGACAGGCTTTTCCCCTCTTTCTGTAGTCTTTCACTGCCTGTCATTCTTTGTCTAAGTGTGAGACATCCTCCATAAGATAATCTTCTTTCCATATTAACATGTCTGTCAGTACTATCACTGTTCCAATCTTGTTTACACAGCCATTTCTAGGAAAGGCTGTCATACAGCAGAGATTCTGGTCCTCTGGCTTTTACAATCTTTCTGCTCCCTCATCTAAAATTTTCCCTGAGCTGTTGATACAAAAGCTAGGGTGCAATGTGTTCACTGAAGCTGGGTTCCCTAAAATCTACTTCTCTTTTTATTGTGTCTAGTTGAGGTTTTCTGTAATGGTCCATGTGCTACAGAGGAAAGCTTCTTTGATGAGGAATGATAGCTACACTCATTTGTGGGTATAAGGATAAGATCTAGAATATAGTCAAGGGATTATGCTGGTATAGGAAACTGATGGTAGTAGATCCTTTTCTAAGATTCACATTTTCACTAGCCCTGGGTCATTGACTAGGTTTCAAATACTAGGTAGTAATTCCCTCCTGCTAAGTGGCCCTTTATTCCAGTTAGACAGCTTTGGTTACCACTAACATGTGAGAGACATAATGCACCTTTACAGATATTTTCCCACACTGGTCAACATAGGTGTTACTCCTGGGTAGAACTATTAGTTACTTTCCTCCCTTGACAGCTTGCATAGTATTCGAGTATTATGGAAGATGTACTGAAGAAAAAAAACTCCACGGTTAGAGTCAGCTCAAGTAATACAAGTCCTATATCCTAACAGTGTGATGTCTTCAGCAATAGGATCTAACTTTTAATCTCTGAAAGGTATCCAATGACAATAGCAATAACTAGCAGTATAGGTTTATAACTCCTAAAGAGGAGTCATTTGGGCTGCCTTAAACAACCATTTGGAAGGATGTTTTTTGTGAATGGTAATGGGGTTGGGTTTTCTTTAGTTTGTGGTACTTCTGGGGAGTGTTGTTGGTCCATGTTACACTACTCTATTAAATATACATATACATATACACATACACACATACATATACACATATGCATATTCACATATATGTATGTTACATCTATATTATAATTTTAGGCAAATATAGAATAATAAGATTCCTTGAGGCTTTATGAAACAGCTCTGGTGTTATTGGTTCCTCTTTCCTCCTTCCCTTTCTTCAATACACCTAGTTAGGGTCCCCGTCACTGTTTTCTGTTTTATCCTACATATCACTTGTATCCTTTTATTCCCCTGACACCATCCCCCAATCATCTCACTATATTTTTGTGTCTTTTATAGTTACTCCATATTATATATGTATATCTAAAGATATGGAGCTAGGAACAACAGGCTTTCTATTCTGGGTGTGCTTTACCCCAACCAATATAATCTTTTCTAGTTCTATCCATTTATCTACAAAGTTCGTGATTTTATTTTGGCAGTGCATATGTACCATATTTCATAGTCTATTCATCTGCTGATGGACATTTAGGTTGTTTCCATTTTCTAGTTATTGTGAATAGGGTAGTAATAAACATTGCTGAGTAAGTGTCTATGAAATGTATGCTTCATATATATATATATATATATATATATATACATATATATATATAAGTTTCAGGAAGTTTTGTTCTATAATCTTGTGAAAGTTCTGATCTATGCCATTGTTCTGTGATTTTTCTATACTATAGAAGATTCATTCATACCTATAAATGGGAGATGGTGTCCCATGCTTGCTGCATATTCCTTTCCTGTGCTTTATTTTTTTATTTATGCTTTGCTTATTTGTTTTAAACTTTCTGCTTTATCTTAGAGTCATAACTTTCCATTTTCTGTTTGATAGTTGTAAAGGATCCTATTTGATTTCCTTTGAGTTTTCTAATGGTTCATTGAGATTTTCAATTTCTTCTTCTTCTTTTTGGTTTTTATATTTTCATTGTTATATATTCATCATACATAGTAATAGGTTTCAGAAATATATTTTCACAAAAGTGTATCATGACCTTTGATCAAAGTTACCCTCTACATCCTCCACTAATCCCCTTCTGTTCCTCAGCTCATGTCCACTTTCATTATATAAATGATTTGTGCCATATTTACTTATTTACTTATTTATTTATTTGACACTCCATATTTTATTCCTCCCCATCCACCCTCCAATTGTTCCACCTCCCATACCTCCTCCCCACCCCATCTTTACACGGTTGTCCATACCTCCCACCCCACCTGACCTCTAAACTCCTTGGGGCCTCCAGTCTCTTGCAGTTTAGGTGCCTTATCTCTGAATTAACACAGAACCGGCAGTCCTCTACTGTATGTGTATTAGGTAACTCATATCAGCTGGTGCATGCTGCCTGTCTGATGGTCCAGTGTTTGAGAGATCATGGGGTTCTAGTATAATTGAAACTTCTAGTCCTCCTATAGGATCACCCTTCTCCTCAGCCTCTTCCAGCCTTCTGTAATTCTACAACAGAGGTCAGCAGCTTCTGTCCATTTGCTGGGCATAAACATCTGCATCTGCCTCTTTCAACTGTCTAATGGTCTTCCAAAGTGCAGCCATCCATGCTAGATCCCTTTTTGTGAGCACTCTATGACCTCAGTATTAGTGTCAGGTGTTGGGATCTCCCCTTGAGCTGGATTTTATTTTGGGTCTGTCACTGGACTTTCTTTTCCTCAGGCTCCTCTCCATTTCCATTCCTATAATTCTTTCAGACAGGAACAATAATGAGTCAGAGTTGTGACTGTGGGATACCCCCCTCTCCCTCATTTGATGCCCTGTCTTTCTGCTGGAGGTGGGCTCTATAAAAACAACTTGCCACATGCACACTCCCTGGTACACAAATGACTCATGCTTGCCTCAGTTCCTGAACTTGACCGAATTTAGTATCATATTTCACATTCCTCATAGTGCCGAACAATGATTCTTATACAGTGTTCACAAAGTACACAGTTGTAGAACCAAGCATAGTATTCCCTCTGAGAAGTATTCATTACATATATACAAAGCATGCTCCGACCCTTGGCTTAAAACAATTCCCTCACATTTATCTTGCCTTCCTTGAAAGCCATCTCTGTCTCTGTGCTTTTAGCATATTATAGAGAAGACACTTTTTCTATCATTTAGTTTAGACCTTTGTAGGAGGCAAAATTCTCTCCTTCTTTCATTAATTTATTTATTTATTCATTTACAGCCCATTTATTGTCCCCTCCAATCCTCCCCTTATAGAGTTCATTCCCTTTGTACTTCTTTTCTCCTCTGAGACTGTGGGAACCTGCCTAGGTATCCTCCCACCCTGACATATCAAGTCTCTGCAGGATTAGGAACATCTTTTCTCACTGAGGTCAGACTAGGCACCTCAGTTGGGCAATGTATTTTACAGACAAGCAACAGCTTTAGGAGTCAGTCCGCACTCCAGTTGCTTGGGATATTTACATGGAGACTGAGCTGTACATCTGCTACATGTGTGCCAGGGGTTTCTGTCCAGCCTGTGTATGCTTTTTGGTTGGTGGTTCAGCCTCTGAGAGCTTCCCAAGGGTCCAGGTTAGTTGACTCTCTACGTCTTCCTGTGGAGATTTTCAATTTCATTGTCATTACACTTTATGTTTTATTTTCAGTGTTTCTGTTTAATGAATTTTCCTTTCAAATTCTAAATTATCTTCATGTTTTCAATTCAGCTGTGCATTTATATTTTCTTTGATATCACTCAGACATTATCTTCTTGGAGGTTAGTAAAGTACTTGTGCATGTATTCTTTTAGCTCCTTGAATTCTTTTGATAAAATTTATAATTATTCTTTAAGATCCAATGTTTGTAGGACTCATATAGGTTATTCTAATTAGTGAACACTTTTATAGGACTAGTGGGTTTGATCAGAGACATGTATTGATCATTCTTGTTGAGTATGGTTTTACAATTTGTTCTGGACCTAAAGACATCTTATTTCGTATGTCTGACATAAGAATCATCTCTATGTTATACTAGACAAATGAAAGAGTTTTTGGATGACTGAAGCTAGGATAGGTGAAGGTGGTAAATGGAGTGTTTAACTAGATCAGGCCAAGATGGCTTCTAAGGCACTAGTCGGTAGTTTGGCTTATAGGCATTAGCATAGCAGCACAAACAAGAAAGAAGAAACTTGTAGACAAAGGCGGCTCATGAATAAGCCTGGTTTGTGGGGTTGAGATCTGTAGCTAGGCCTGTGGGGGTGGAGATGGCAACAGGTGCATGGCTCTATGTGATTGCTGGAGCACCTTACTTTGAAAAGTTAGCTGAAGAGCAAAGTGTGCAGGCTGTGGAGGGACTGACACCTAGCCCACTGATATGAAAATTTAACCTCATCTTTTTATTATTTTTATTTATTTTTATTGAATATATTCTTCATTTACAAATGTTATAACCTTTCCTGGTTTCCCTCCTTCCAGAAAATCCCAAACCCATCCTCCTACCCCCTGCCTCCAAGAATATGATCCTCTACCCAACCCACTCCCACCTACTCCCCTTGATTTTCCCCACACTGGGGCATCTATCAAGCCTTCAAAGGATCAAGGACCTCTCCTCCCACTTATGTCCAACAAGGCATTCCTCTGCCACGCTTTCGACTGGAACCATGGTTGATGGCTTAGTCCCTCAGAGTCCTGGGGCGTCTGGTTGGCCAGCATTGTCGTTCTTCACATGGGGCTACAAACCTCTTTAGCTCCTCCAGTCCTCCCTCCATCTCCTCCATTGTGGACCCTGTGCTCAGTCTAATGGTTGTCTACTAGCATCTGCCTATGTATTTGTAAGGCTCTGGCAGGGCACCTCAGAAGACAACCATAATAGGCTCCTTTCAACACATGCCTCTTGTTGTCCATAATAGTATCAGGGTTTGGTGACTGTTTATAGAATGAATTCCCAGGTAGGACAGTCCCTGGGTAGCCTATCTTCAGTCTCTGCTGTACACTGCATCTCCATAATTGCTCCTGTGAGTGTTTTGATAGTTTCTCAGAATAAGCGAAGTACCCATACATTTTTTTTCTTCTTCTTGAACTTTTTGTGGTCTGTGAGTAGTATCTTATTTATTCTGAGCTTTTGGGCTAATATCCACTTATCAGTGAGTGTATTCCATACGTGTTCTTTTGTGATTATATTGTGATTATATTGCCACTTCTAGTTCCATCCATTTTTCTAAGAATTTCTTCCCCACTTTTGCCTCTATAAGCTTCAGTGTATCTGGTTTTTATGTGGAAGTCGTTGATCCACTTGGACTTGAGCTTTGTACAAGGAGATAAGAATGGGTCGGTTTGCATTTTTCTGTATGCAGACCTCCAGTTGATACAGCAACATGTGTTAAAAATGCTCTCTTTTTTCCACTGGATGTTTTTAGCTCCTTGGTCAAATATCAAGTAATAATAAGTATGTGGGTTCATTTCTGGGACTTCAATTCTGTTCCATTGATCTTCCTGTCTGTCTCTGTAACAATACCATATAGTTTTTGTAACTGTCAATCTGTAGTAGAGCTTCAGGTCAGGGATAGTGATTCCCCCAGGGGATCTTTTGTTGTGGAGAATAGTTTTTGATATCCTGGGTTTTTAGTTATTCCAAATGAATTTGCAGATTGCTCTTTCTAGCTCTAAGAGTTGATTTGGAATTGTGGTGGGGATTGCATTGAATCTGTAGTTTAGTTTAGACAAGATGGCCATTTTTACTATATTGATCCTGCCAATCCATGAGCATGGGGGATCGTTCCATCTTCTGAGATCTTCTTTAATTTCTTTCTTCAGAGGCTTGAAGTTCTTGTCATACAGATCTTTTACTTGCTTTGTTATAGTCATATCAAAGTATGTATTATTATTTGTGACAATTGTGAAGGTTGTCATTTCCCTAATTTCTTTATCAGCTTGTTTATCCTTTGAGTATAGGAAGTCTACTGATTTGTTCCAGTTAATTTTATATCCAGCCACTTTGTTGAAGTTGTTTATCAGCTTTAGGAGTTCTCTGGAATTTTGGAGACACTTAAGTATAGGATCTTATCATCTGCAAATAGTGATATTTTGACTTCTTCCTTTCCAATTTGTATACTTTTGACATCCTTTTGTTGTCTAATTGCTCTGGGTAGGACTTCAAGTACTATATTGAATAGATAGGGAGAGAGTGAGCAGCATTGTCTGGTCCTCGATTTTAGTAGGATTGCTTCAAGTTTTTCTTCATTTATTTTGATGTTGGCTACTGGTTTGCTATCACTATGTTTAGGTATGGGCCTTGAATTCCTGATCTCTCCCACACTTTTTTCATGAAGGGATGCTGAATTGTGTCAAAAGCTTTTACAGAATCTAATGAAATGACCATATGTTTTTTTTTCTTTGAGTTTGTTTATGTAGTGGATTATATTGAAGGGTTTCCATGTATTGAACCATCCTTGCATCCCTGGGATGAAGCCTAGTTGATCATGATGAAGTATTGTTTTGATGCATTATTGGATTAGGTTGGCCAGAATTTTGTTGAATATTTTTGCATCAATGTTCATAAGGGAAACTGGTCTGAAGTTCTCTTTCCTTGTTTGGTCTCTTTTCAGGTTAGGTATAAGCATTATTGTGTCTTCATAGATAGAATGAATTGGGTAATATTTCTTGTGTTTCTATTTTGTGGAATAGTATTAGTATTAGCTCTTCTTTGAAGATCTGATAGAATTCCCTACTAAACCTATCAGGTCCTGGGCTTTTTTTTTTTTTTTTTTTTTGATTGGGAAACTATTAACAACTGCTTCTATTTCCTCAGGACTTATAAGACTATTTATATGGTTTATCTCATCCTGTTTTAATGTTGGCACCTGGTATTTTTCTAGAAAATTGTCCATTTTGTCTAGATTTTCCAATTTTGTTGAGTATTAGCTCTTATAGTAGAATCTGATAATTTTTTGAATTTCCCCAGTTTCTGTTGTTATGTCTCTGTTTTCATTTCTGATTTTATTAATGTGGGTAGTGTGTCTGTGCCCTCTGCATAGTCTGGCTAAAGGTTTATCTATCTTGTTGATTTTTCTCAAAGACAGCTCCTGGTTTTGATGATTCTTTATATAGTTTGTTGTGTTTCTATTCAGTTGATTTTGGCCCTGAGGTTGATTTTTTCCCCTTTTCTAGCCCCCCACTCCCCAAAAGTCCCGTAAGCCCCCTTCTCTCCCCCTGTCCTCCCACCCACCCCTTCCCACTTCCCCGTTCTGATTTTTCCGAATACTGCTTCACTGAGTCTTTCCAGAACAAGGGGCCACTCCTCCTTTCTTCTTGTACCTCATTTGATGTGTGGATTATGTTTTGGGTATTCCAGTTTTCTAGGTTAATATCCACTTATTAGTGAGTGCATACCATGATTCACCTTTTGAGTCTGGGTTACCTCACTTAGTATGATGTTCTCTAGCTCCATCCATTTGCCTAAGAATTTCATGAATTCATTGTTTCTAATGGCTGAATAGTACTCCATTGTGTAGATGTACCACATTTTTTGCATCCACTCTTCTCTTGAGGGATACCTGGGTTCTTTCCAGCATCTGGCAATTATAAATAGGGCTGCTACGAACATAGTAGAGCATGTATCCTTATTACATGGTGGGGAATCCTCTGGGTATATGCCCAGGAGTGGTATAGCAGGATCTTCTGGAAGTGAGGTTCAGTTGCTTCACTTGTTTGTGTTTTCTTGTAATTCCTTAAGGGATTTTTGTGTTTCCACTTTAAGGACTTTTAGCTGTTGACCCATGTTCTCCCTTATTTCTTTAAAGGAGTTACTTATGTTCTTCTTGAAGTCCTCTATCAGCATCATGAGATGTGATTTTAAATCTAGCTCTTGCTTTTCTGGTGTGTTGGGGTAGCCAGGAATTGCTGTGGTGGGAGAACTGTGTTCTGATGGTACCACATTGCCTTGGTTTCTATTGGTAATGATCTTTCATTTGCCTTTTGCCATCTAGTTATCTCTGGTGTTAGTTGATCTTGCTGTCTCTGACTGTGGCTTTTCTCTTCTGCAAGCATATGTATTTGTACTCATGGGATTCCTGCTCTCTCTGTGCACACATGTATGTAGGCACTCCTGGAAAACCAGCTCTCCTGTGCTCCCAGGCCTCTCAGTACTCCAAATGCCCTGAGTATGATTGGTTCTCTAGGAAGTATCAGGAGATGGTATCTTCACTTTTTCAGGCCTGGCAAGAGTCTGCCACAGCAGAAAGGGCAGGTGGTAGCAGAACAGGCATAAGGAGTGGAAGGGGAGTGGTATTCGGGAGAGTGGGGGTTTCGGTGGTTGCTGGGTAGCGAGTCCCAATGGACTCCCAGCAGCAGCTCTGGGCCTCCCAAGGTGGGAGGGGGTTCTTACCAAATGATGAGTGCAGCTGGTTCTCAAGGATGTATCAGGAGATTGTGTTGTCACTCTGGCAGACCTAGCAAGAGTATGCCACAACAAAAAGGACAGGTGACCTCATCTTTTTAAATTTAAAACTATTTTTAAATATCTCTTCAAATCATTGTAAAGCCATTCTGTGATGGAAAAGGTATTGATGTCACTTGCTATAAAAATTGTGAAGACATAAATCTGTGTATTTTTCAAGGGGAAATTATAACTGTCTTATCCTTTTGTTTCTTCACTATTTCAAGCATGTATATTTCAGAATTCCATGCTGTATCTCGTGCACCTGCACACACACACACACACACACACACACACACACACAATTTTCACCACTTACATATTTGAATTGTATCCCAGAATTTCCTATTTGGTTCAACAAAGACTAGAGCATTTGAAAGAGTGAAATAAAGTTGACTTGCATCAACTCCTAACTAAATGGTCAGTGAGTTGCCATGTTAATTGGATAGGAATAATATACATCCTCTAGATTAGGCACTCACTGTACTTGGAAATTATCTAGCTAGAACAACAGAGTCTAGAACAAAATTGTTTGTCATTAAGTAAATAGAAGAAATTTACAGAATCATTAAATCATATATAAAAAATCTGAAAACTTAAATCACTTGTATTGGCATCATGACTTTTTAAAAAATGTTTTGACCACAGTTATACCCCCCTACACACACACACACACTCACACACACACACACACACACACACACACACACACACGCGCGCACGCACACACACACACACACACACATATACACACACATATACATACATACATACATACATACATACATACATATCATATCATATATATGGGGGAAAGAACTTTATAATAAGCATTTGGCCAAGTGTGGTGGTATATACATTTAATTCAGGTCTCAGAAGATAGAGGCAGGAAGATCTCCATGAGACTTAACTCAACCTAGTTCTAGGTTACTACAGCTATACTGTGTGACTCTCAACAAAACAAATCAAATCAAAACAAAATAAAAAGAAAGGAAATCATTTGGTTAATTCTCTTGGAATTTCTCTTTATTATTCTTTAAAAAAAATCAGCAATTGACAGAATTTGTTTATGACAAGGAATAAAGATTTCAGATTGCTAAAATATTTCTGACTTCTTTTCTGAGGGAAAAAATGACTTGGTCATATTCTTGAGCAAACAAAGTTATAAATAATGTTGACAGGTAGCAAGAGTTAATCACTTCCAATGTTTACAATAATATTGTGGTTGTCAAATATAAAGTACATTTTCCCAAGATATGAGTCTATAAGTGTTATACTGGATAAAAGAATATGCATTCAGTTATATTCATTGAGATACACAGCCACACAGCCAATCGGAATAATATGGGTCTCAAAGTAAATGTTTTCTTGTCAGAACAATGTGGTCAAAGTTATCAGGAAAATATTCCATTTCAAATGTTCTTTGTTTAATGAAAGAGGTGACATGTTTTTAAAACTTGAATATTTATTAGAGATAAGAGAAATTACAGTTGAAAATTCTTAATGGCAACATGTACTGTGATTTTAAGGATCCAATAGGAATTTTTTTTCTTTCATTTTTTAAAGCCCTTGACCTTGTAGATTGGGAAGTAAAGTATTCCCTCCATACTCACTCTTCATCATGTCATTAAAACCTGAATCTGAATCTCCAATTGCTTCATTTTATCTTCTGTTTATTGTAGCTCTGCAAAAACATATTAGATGTGGCCCAGTAATTCTAGGTCATTGCGGGAAAGCAAGCAAAGCTCCAGCAATTACATTCTGGAGCCCAACTATCTTCTCTGCTACCTTGTAAGATAAAGAAAGTGGATACCTGTAGGCATTCTCAGAAAGAATGTGACTTGAAGAAGAAGAGGGGTTTGGACAGAAGATTCTCAAAATCACATCTGCATTAAACATTTGTTTTACTAGAATAGACTTGCTGAAACCATCATAGCAGTACTAATTTCTATTTTCTAAGGAAATCAAAATATCAAACAAATTTGATCTTACAGGAGAGTTGATTAAAAAAAAGCACACTGCTAAATAACTGAAGTGACTGATAAAAACCAATGTGTTCCACCCTTGAAAAACTAAGAATCAGGATATATGATCACATAGAACATATTGGTATGATTTTATATTTGAAATGTTTTGTATTTGCATTTCAGATATGAAATGATATATGTGTAATACACTAGTTTCAGTTATTTAATTTAATATTTTAGTGTATTTTGTATTTAAGCTTTGGGTTTTTGAGACAGGATCTTGCTAGATCCCAGCTTGAAACTCACTAGGTAGAGGGAATTGTGTCATCTGTCCCAATCATATCATCATTCTGTTGAGAGTAGTTGAGTCCTTAAATACTAGTGATGAAATAACTCTCTTCTTATCTTTATTATTACAGTATGGACAACAGGAATCATTAGGGGAAAGTCATTGTCTATCTATGTCTATTTATCTAGGTTGAAGATATATGTGCAAAATCCCAGCAGTAAAGAAAAAAGCACTGTAACATTTTTAAAGGTAGCACAGTCTATCCAGTGAGTTCCAGGCTGGCCTGGGGTACATAGCAAGATCCTATCTTAAAAATCCAAAACCTAGACATCTGACACAGGGAGGATCCCACTTCCCGATACTCTCTAGAGAATTGGCAGGAGCAGGCTATCCTGTAAGAATCACCCCACACCCCTATAGATCCAGAGCCACTCTGGGACTCACTACACAGCAACTCCCAGAGCACCACTCCCATTCCTTCCCCTATACCACTCCTTCCTCTGCTGCCACTGCCCTGTTTTACAGGATGAGGTAGATCTGTGTCACATCTGACACGGAGAAGATCCCACTTCCTGATACTCTCTAGAGAACTGGTAGGAGCAGGTTATCCAGTAAGAATCATCCCACACCCCTAGAGGCCCAGAGCCACACACTACCCACCAACCTTCAGATCACTACTCCCCTTCCTTCCCTCTACCCCTCCCTCCTGTGCCACCACTGCCCCATTCTGTCTGCACCCACATCTGACACAGGGGAGGATCCTACTTCCTGATACTCACTAGAGACCTGGCAGGAGCAGGGCATTTGGTAAGAATCACCCTCACACCTAAAGGCCCAGCGTGGCTCTAGGACTCATGACCCAGCAACCTGCAGGTCATCACTCCACTTCCTTCCCTTCTACCCCTCCCTCCTATACCCCCAACCTCCCCACTCCATCAGATGTGGTAGACCTGAGCCCCTCCTGACACGGGGAGGAGACTACATCCTGACACTCTCTAGAGAACAGGCAAGAGCAAGACCTTCTAGAACTGTCATTCAAGAACTGACATTCAAGAACTGACACCAGTACTGCATTCAAACTGGTAGAAGGAGGGCATTCGAGAGCCAGCATCAGCAGAGAATTTGTGATCCAGCAGCAGAAGAACATTTGAGAAATAGCAGACTGCAGGCAAAGCAGTTCTTAATAGTTTCCCATAAAAAAAAAAAAAAGCCCAGGACCAGATGGGTTTAGCAGGGAATTCTATCAGATCTTTAAAGAAGAGCTAATATTTTATTTCCATAAAATAGAAACTCAAGGAACACCAATCAACTCATTTTATGAAGCCACAGTAACACTTATACGTAAACCAAACAAAGACCAAACTAGGAAAGAGAACTTCAGACCAATCTCCTTCATGAATATTGATGCAAAAATACTGAACAAAATCCTGGCCAACCGAATCCAAGAATGCATCAAAACTATAACTCACAGCTATCAGGTAGGCTTCATCCCAGGGATGCAGGGATAGTTCAATATATGGAAATCTGTCAATGTAATCCACTACATAAGCAAACTAAAGGGGAAAAACCCATGGTCATTTCATTAGATGCTGAAAAGGCTTTTGACAAAATCTAGCATCCCTTCATGATGAAAGTCTTGGAGAGATCAGGAATCTAAGGCCCATATCTAAACATAATGAAAGTAATGTACTGAAGATCTGTAGCCAACATCAAGTTAAATGGAGAGAAACTTGAAGCAATCCCACTAAAATCCAGGACCAGACAAGGCTGTCCACTATCTCCCTATCTACTAGTACTTGAAGTCCTAGTCAGAGCAATCAGGCAGCAAAAGGAGGTCAAAGTATACAAATTGGAAAGGAAGGAGTCAAAATATCACTGTTTGCAGATAATATGATAGTATACTTAAGCAACTCCAAAACTTCCACCAGAGAACTCCTACAGCTGATAAACAACTTCAGCAAAGTGGCTGGATATAAAATTAACTCAAGCAAATAAGTAGCCTTCCTCTACTCAAAGAATAAACAAGATGAGAAAGAAATTAGGGACATGACACCCTTCAAAATAATCCCAAATAATATTTCATACCTACGTGTGACCCTAACGAAGCAAGTGACAGATCTATATGGCAAGAACTTTAAGGCTCTGAAGAAAGAAATCTCAGAAGATAGAAAGATCCCCCATGTTCATGGATTGGCAGGATCAATATAGTAAAAATGGCCATCTTGCCAAAAGCAATCTACAGATTTAATGCAATCCCCATTATATCCCAAAACCAATTCTTCATAGATATAGGAAGAGCAATTCTCAAATTCATCTGGAATAACAAAAAGCCCAGGAGAGCAAAAACTATTCTCCACAACAAAAGATCTTCTTGGGGAATCACCATCCCTGACCTCAAGCTCTGCTACAGAGCAATACAGATAAAAACTGTTTGGTATTGGTATGCAGACAGGCAGGAAAATCAATGGAATAGAATTGAAGACTCAAAAAAGACCCCACACATGTATGGTCACTTGATATTTGACAAAGTAGCTAAAAGCATCCAGTGGAAAAAAGACAGCATTTTTAACAAATGGTGCTGGGTCAACTGGAGGTTTGCATGCAGAAAAATGCAAATCAACCCATTCTTATCTCCTTGTACAAAGCTCAAGTCCAAGTAGATCAAGGATCTACACATAAAACCAGACACACTGAAGCTTATAGAGGAGAAAGTGGGGACGAATCTTGAACACATGGGCACAGGGAAAAAGTTCCTGAACAGAACACCAATGGTTTATGCTCTACGAACAAGAATTGATAAATGGAACCTCATAAAACTGCAATGCTTCCGTAAGGCAAAGGACACAATCAATAGGACAAAATGGCAACCAACAAATTGGGAAAAGATCTTTACTAACCCTACATCCAATATAGTGCTGATATACAATGTATACAAAGGACTTAAGAAGTTAGTCCCCAGAGAGTCAAATAACCCTATAAAAAATGGGGTACAGAGCTAAACAGGGAATTCTCAACTGAGGAAACAAGAATAGCTCTAAAGCACTTAAAGAAGGGTTCACCATCCTTAGTTATCAGGGAAATGCAAATTAAAACAGTACAGAGATTCCACCTTACACCAGTCAGAATGGCTAGGATGAAAAACTCAGGAGACAGCAGATATTGGAGAGGATATGGGGGAAAAGGAACAGTTCTCCATTGTTGGTGGGATTGCAGGCTGTTAAAACCACTCTGGAAATCAGTTAGGCAATTCTTCAGAAAATTAGACAGTACTACCAGTGGACCCAGCTATACCACTCCAGGGCGTATCCTCAGAAGATGCTCCTACATGTAATAAGGACACATGTTTCACTATGTTCATAGCTGCCTTATTTATAATAGCCAGAAGATGGAAAGAACTCAGATGTCACTCAACAGAGGAATGGATACAGAAACTATGGTATATGTACACAATGGAGTACTATTCAGCTATTAAAAACAATGAATTCATGACATTCTTAGTCAAATGGATAGAATTAGGAAGTGTCATTGTGAGTGAGGCAACCCAATCTCAATAGCACATGCATGGTATGCACTCACTACTTAGCAGATGTTAGCCCAAAATCTCAAAATAAACAAGTTACAATTCACACAGCTCAAGAAAAGGACTTAAGTGAGGGTGCTTCAGATCATCTAAGAAAGGAAACAAAATAGTCACAGGAGCAATAAGGAAGACAATGTCTGGAGCAGAGACTGAAGGAAAGGCCACCTAGATACTGCCCTACTTGGGGATTCATCCTATAAACAGTCAACAAACCTCAATACTACTATAGATGACAAGAAGTGTATACCAAAAGGAGCATGCCATGGTTGTCTCTGGAGGGCCCCTTCCAGAGCCTTACAAATACAGAGGCAGATGCTAGCAACCTACTATTGGACTAGGCATGGGGTCCCCAATGGAGGAGCTGGATGGTGGTCTGGAAGAGCTGAAGGGTTTACAGCCCCATGGGAAGAACAATGATTTTGGCCACCCAGATGCCCCAAGACTCCCAGGGACTGAACCAGCAACCAAGAAGACACATGGTTCCAGCCAAAAAATGTTGCAGAGGAATGCCTTGTTGGTTATAAGTGGGAGGAATGGTCATTGGTCAGGTAAAGGCTCAACAGAGGCCCCAGCAAAGGGAAGCAAATGGGGGGAGGTGGCAGTGTGCTTGGTGGAGGGGCATATATGTGGAGGCAGGGGGAGGGGGAGGGGTTGGGGGGTCTTAGTGGAGGTGGGAAATCGGGAAAGGTTTACCATTGGCAATGTAAATGAAGACAATATTCAATAAAAAAAATCCAAAAGCTAAAAAGAAAATAAAGTAAAATATTGATTTGAATCATTGAAGGTCTAAAACATATGAAAATCATTTCATATTTCAACTAATTTGTATTTCAAAATTAAATTAAGCTAAAAGATTCTATATGATCATACAATCCTGATGATTACAATATCATCAATGGATAAGTAATGTATTTCATGTATCTTGGGTTTTCATTCTTAGATTCTAAAACAAAACAGTGCCCATCAACTTTTGAACTTTTAGATAATTTTCTTATTAAACTTTAATTTTTATCTATATTCAGAGTGAACAAAGATCTTGTTTTCCTCAGGAAGTATATTGCCCTAGAAAAATTTTAGAGTGGTCTGATATTTCTGTCCCCAGTCATCTAGTTCCTACCTCTAACTCTGTATTATCTGAATTTCCTTGAGCTAATTCAGATTCTTTTATTTTTTTAAAAGTCTCCCCCCAAAGCTTTACTGAGGTAGAGTTTATTGAAAATTTTAACAGAAACACAGTATGACTTTCATTACTCATAGAAAACAACTTACATCACGTGTAATTTTTTAGTAGCCTCTAAAATTCCTTTTTAAAGATACATTCCAGTCTTTATTTCATTACAATTATATTTTCCTCTCTCTCTCTCTCTCTCTCTCTCTCTCTCTCTCTCTCTCTCTCTCTCTCTCTCTCTCTCTCTCTCTCTCTCTCTCTCTCCCCTCTCTTCCCTCTCCCCTCTGGGAGAGGAGTCCACCCCTTTTTCAGAGACATTCAATTTTGCTCATCTTCCATGCGAAACATGTCATATTCAAACTCAGCATGGTATTCAGGCAAAGGGCCCTCCAAGAGACAAGACCTGTATGATTTGTATGACAATCTCAGACCTATAGGGATCTCATCTTCTTTAGTAATAAGTTTGTCCAAGTGTTCTTTGCTAAAATAAGTATAATATCCACCCTAAGAGAAACTCTGTTGAATGAAAATGTCTCAATTTTTTTTTAATAAATCAGTCACTTTTCTTGACTGAACAATTCCAAGAGCCTTATAACTACACAGTAAGAAATGCCATGGACTGTGACAACCCAAAAACATAACCATCAACTCCCTGGAGATTTCTCTTTTAAAATAAACTCCAGCAAATTTTAGTATTAAAATATACATGGTCATATATATTTTGTCAAGTCTAGATGATCATGTGTTTGCATAGATGACCTTTGATCAACCATCATCACTCTTTTACTCCATACCAGAGGTTGATTACTTATCCATTTTTGGCAAGAAGCTTCAGAAAATTCTATACCACATAAGTTGATATCAATAGCATCTAAGCCATTTAAAAGGGTGAGTCAGCCAATGAGAGCTTATATCAGAAAAGTCTTTCTTTCTTATAATATTCCACATAAAAGAAAATTTATATTTGCCAATGCAGGTGTTAAAATGTAGCATTAGGATGTAATTATGAAACTTAGAATATAATAATCACTGAAATGTGCTTTGGTTTCATGAGTGGAACTGATGTCTATTTGATTTTCGAGTGTGCTGTGATATGTTTTAACTTGCTAAGAGAAAGATTTGGTGTTCATAATCACTGGCATAGGCCTAATTGTATATATCCACTGGAAATTTGTCTAATCTGTTTGAGTGCTAACTCATTTACTTGTAAAGGATAACAAACATGCTTTAAATTTTATGATGTATCACATTACTTATGAGAGAGTTTACATATGGTAAAATAGGCACCTTTGACGGAGGAGACATAAACAAGCTTCCATTCAGCCAAGATAGGGCATTGACAACAGGCTGAAGAAGTAACTTCATTCAAGTCAAACTTAGTGAATCAATGAATTAATTGTTATTATTGACATGGACATGGATAACTCAAAGGGAATTTCATCATAGAATAGCCCTGTCAGCATGAGTGGAGCTTCTTGAAAGCTATATCTCTGTAGTTCTCTGTCAAACTTGCTGGCAGCGTTTTCCAGAAATTGCATTTTGTTATTGTGACTTTGAACAGGACCTTGTGATATTATAGCCTCTGAGTTTCTCAGTGCCTTTATGTTTTATTCTTGCTACCTCTTCCTAGCCTCCCTTGGGAGGGTTGCTTAAAACTTAAAATAACCATCTACAAAGCAGAAGACCTTGTCATGGTACTATGGATATTCACAAATACAGTGATCTGGAAATTACAGTTTTGTTTTCACATTGTTTATTTAAAATATTTCTTAAATTTTATTTATTATTTCTGATGTTCCACTTCTCCCTTTTACTCTCAGCTTAAGGTTACCTGCTACCAGCCTCACAAATCAACTGTATTCAACACTCAGTAGTTTTTCGTGTATATTACTTTGATGTAAAATTTGGAGTTAACTTCAGGGTCATATTTTTTTATAGAATAGGCACCATTGACTTTGTGCCCACAGAGGTTAGCAGTGTCCAGCCCCACACCCATAACTGATGTTATGATTGTGAGTTCATCTGATGTGAATGCAGGGGCATGGGTAATAGAAATAGGACTTGGATCTTCTTGAAGAGAAGAATGTGACCTGAACTGGTAATCTGTCTCTGTCAGTTCTTTAGTTTTGTTTTTAAAAGAACCCAATACATGTTAGGCTCCTAAAGGAATTTGGGGAATTAAGCAGGATACTTACTGTGCTTCGTAGGTATCAGTCCTTACTGACTTAATCTGTATGAGAAGCTCCAACTTTTCATTTGTGGTACATTTTCTTAAGTACTGTCGGAAATATTTCCATAGCTTCAGTCATTTCTCTTTGTTGCACAAATTCATCTCCTCTAATCTCTTTATAGACATGGTTCTTTTATCCTTTTATCATCTTGGTTTCACTCTATAGATGCTTTTGGGTTCTAGCCAAGGTATTGATCTTTCTTTTTGATTCATGGGAAAATATATAGGAGAGCCCTACCATACAATAGAGGACATATTAAAAAAATGATTTATGTCCACTTCAGTTACATGAAACTTAAGTTAGGCCTCTCTAAGAGCAGTATGCTATGTAATTTTTATTCTTTTCGAGTGATTGTTGGAGCATATATAATTTCATCTGAACTCTTGCCCTTGAATTTTACTGCTTTCTAAATGTCATTGTTTCAGTTGTTCCTTTATTACTTGATGCAGAGACTGTTCCCAAATCAACAATAAATCAAACACTTAGCTATGGCGATTGAATTGACCATTACCTGCCTCAGAAGTACAAAGAGAGAAGAAACTCTGGTCTCAAAGTGTAAGAGAGTCACACAGAGTGGAGTGGAACATGTGGCCCTTAACACCTTTTACTGGTATATTTTACTGGAAGACATTTAACCTTATATTCATCTTATATATTCATCTAGGAGTTATTTATATTCATTTTTATTTTATTTACTGGTTTACATTTTAATTTTGTTACTGGTTATTTAAGTCAAGGTTTACTAAAACAGAGTTTCTTTTTACTTTGCAATAGTACTACTGAGAAATGGATTAAAGATTTAGAATGTTAATATATCTTTTGATCTATATGATTCTCATTTTGCAGGCTTTAATCTACAAAGACTTATGTTATCATTCTGTATTACAATATAAAATGAATTAACATAAATTAAGAAGAAAGTCAAAGAGAAAATATGGTAGCAAATTGGAAAAATGACTTTACGATAACATGCTCTATGAATTCACACACTCCTCCCAGAAGCAGGCTGTGGATTTGATTTTAGCCCATGTTTTGGATTCTTGTCAACCCAATTTATGTATGCTTCATTTTCCATTTAAAAAATCAAATACTTGTGAACAATGCATATAAGGACATAATCCACACATTAAATGATGTCCAAAAAGAATGGAGGAGTGGCCCCTGGTTCTGGAAAGACTCAGTGCAAGAGTATAGGGAAATTCCAGAACAGGGAAGTGGGAAGGGGTAGATGGAAGAATAGGGGGGCGGAAGAGGGCTTATGGGACTTGCGGGGAGTGGGGACCCAGAAAAGGGGAAATCATTTGCAATGTAAATAAAAAAATATAAATAAATAAAAATAAAAATGAAAAAAATCAAATAATTTTTAAATAACGGGTTTCTTTAAAGGGACAAAACATAGTAGTAATAACAAAGTACTCTATGTTCCACATTCCCACTAGATATATCTGAGTTCTCAGAAAGATAAGAAAAATAGTCAATTTTATATAGTCAAAAATTGCCATCTGCAGCTTTAAAAATTCCTAGAGGCCTGAAGTTGTGCACCACTGACCTCTAGAAGTTGTATACACAGATTTCAGAGTAGAGAAAAATGCAACAGGAAATTAGGCATCATGGAAAGGATAAAGAACATTCTTCAAAGTATTCATAGCTATCTGTATAATCATAGTTATTCTGAGATCTTACTTCTTTCCACATTCTTTATAGGTATTTTGGGTTTGTCTTGTTTTGTTTTGTTTTGTTTTTTATTGAATATATTCTTTCTCTACATTTAAAATGTTATTCCCCTTCCCAGTTCCCCCTCCCAGAAAACCCCTATCCCATCCCACCTCCCCCTGCCTCCATGAGGATGCTTCCCCACTCAACTCACTCCCACCTACCCTCCCTCGATTTCCCTATGCTGGATCATCTTTTGAGTCTCCATAGGACCAAGGACCTCTCCTCCCATTGATGCTTGACAAGGCACTCCTCCACTACAAATGCAGCTGGAGTCATGTGTACCCCTTAGTTGATTGCTTATTCCCTGGAAGCTCTGGGGGAGGGGTTCTGTTTGGATGATATTGATGTTCTTCCTATGAGGTTGGAAACCCTTCAGCTCCCCTAGTCTTTTCTTCAACTCCTTCAATAGAGACGCCATGCTCAGTCCAACGGTTGGCTGCAAGTATCCACCTCTATATTTGTAAGGCTCTGGCAGGGCCCCTCAGGAGACAGCCATATCAAGCTCCTTTTGTCAAGCATTTCTTGGGATCCACAATAGTGTCTGGATTTCATGACTGTATATAGGATGAATCCCCAGGTAGGACAGTCTGTGGATGGCCTTTCCTTCAGTCTCTGCTCTACACTTTATCTCCATAATTGCTTCTGTGAGTATTTTCTTCCCTTTCTCAGAAAAACTGAAGCACCCACACTTCGGTTTTCCTTCTTCTTGAATTTCATGTGGTCTGTGAATTGTATCTTGTTTATTCTGAGCTATTTTGTTATTGTTATTTTTTGAGCAATTTTTCTTTTTTTCTGCATTTTTAAATATTTTTATTTTCTATATTCTTTGTTTACATTCCACATGATTTCCCCTTTCCCCGATCCCTCCTCCCCATATGTCCCATAAACCTTCTTCTCTCCATCCATTCTCCAATCACCTCCCTCCTTTTTTTCTCTGTCTTTATATTCCCCTCCAATGCTACATCAATACTTTCCAGGATCAGGACCTTCTCCATACTTCTTCATGTGAGTCATTTGTTATGCGAATTGTGGCTTGGGTATTCAGGGCTTCTGGGCTAATTAATCCACTTATCAGAGATTGCATTCCATGTGTATTCTTTTGTGCCTGGGTTACTGCACTTAGGATGATATTTTCCAGATCAAACCATTTGCCTAAAAATTTTGTGAATTCATTGTTTCTAATTGCTGAGTAGTATTCCATTGTGTAAATATACCACATTTTCTGTATCCATTCCTCCTTTGAGGGGCATCTGGGTTCTTTCCAGCTTCTGGCTATTATAAATAAGGCTGCTATGAACATTATGGAGCATGTGTCTTTATTGCATGCTGGGGAATCCTTTGGGAATATGCCCAGGAGAGGTATAGCAGGGTCCTCTGGAAGTGTCATGTCCAGTTTTCTGAGGAACAGCCAGAGTGATTTCCAAAGTGGTTGTACCATCTTACAGCCCCACCAGCAGTGGAGGAGTGTTCCTCTTTCTCCACATCCTTGCCAACACCTGCTGTCTCCTGAGTTTTTGACCTTAGCCATTCTGACTGGTGTAAGGTGAAATCTCAGGGCTGTTTTGATCTGCATTTCCCTAATAACTAATGATGTTGAACATTTCTTAAGGTGCCTCTCGGCCATCTGAATTTCTTTGTGTAAAAATTCTTTGTTTAGATCTGTACCCCATTTTTTAATAGTGTTATTTGGTTCCCTGGGTCTAAATTCTTGAGTTCTTTGTATATATTGGATATCAGATGTAGGGTTGGTGAATATTCTTTCCCAATTTGATGGTTGACATTTTGTCCTTTTAACAGTGTCCTTTTCCTTACAGAAACTTTGTAATTTTATGAGGTCCCATTTGTCAATTCTTGATCTTAGAGCATAAGCTATTGGTGATCTGTTCAGGAACTTTTCCCATGTGCCCATGTCCTCTATGGTCTTCCCCAGTTTCTTTTCTATTAGTTTCAGTGTGTCTGGTTTTACATGGAGGTCCTTGATCCACTTGGAGTGAAGTTTAGTACATAGAGATAAGAATGGATCAATTTGCATTCTTCTGCATGCTGACCTCCAATTGAACCAGCACCATTTGTTGAAAAGGCTATCTTTTTTCCACTGGATGTTTTTGGCTCCTTTGTCGAAGATCAAGTGACCATAGGTGTGTGGATTCATTTCTGGATCTTCAATTCTATTCCATTGGTCCACTTGTCTGTCACTATACCAATACCATGCAGTTTTTAACACAATTGCTCTGTAGTGTTGCTTGAAGTCAGGGATACTAATTCCCCCAGAATTTCTTTTGTTGCTGAGAATAGTTTTAGCTATCCTGGGTTTTTGTTATTCCAGATGAATTTGAGAATTGCTTTTTTCTAACTCTGTGAAGAACTGAGTTGGGATTTTGATGGGGATTGCATTGAATCTGAGGATTGCTTTTGGCAAGATGGCCATTTTAAGTATATTAATCCTGCTGATCCACAAGCATGGCAGATTTTTCCATTTTCTGAAGTCTTCTTCGATTTCCTTCTTCAGAGACCTGAAGTTCTTGTCATATAGATCTTTCACTTGTTTGGTTAGAGTCACACCAAGATACTTTATATTGTTTGTAGCTATTGTGAAGGGTGTCATTTCCCTAACTTCTTTCTCAGCCTGCTTATCCTTTGAGTATAGGAAGGCAACTGATTTGCTTGAGTTGATTTTATAACCAGCCACATTGCTGAAGTTGTTTTTCAGCTGTAGGAGTTCTCTAGTGGAGGTTTTCGGGTCACTTAAGTAGACTCTCATGTCATCTGCAAATAGAGATAATTTCACTTCTTCCTTTCCAATTTGTAACCCCTTGACCTCCTTATATTGTCTAATTGCTCTAACTAGAACTTCAAGTACTATATTGAAAAGATATGGAGAGAGAGGACAGCATTGTCTAGTCCCTGATTTTAGTGGGATTGCTTCAAGTTTCTCTCCATTTAGTTTGATGTTGGCTACTGGTTTGCTGTATATTGCTTTAATGATGTTTAGATATGGGCCTTGAATTCCTGTTCTTTCCAATACTTTTAGCATGAAATGATGCTGAATTTTGACAAATGTTTTTCTGCATCTAATGAGATGATCATATGGTTTTTTTCTTTGAGT
This sequence comes from Apodemus sylvaticus, assembly GCF_947179515.1. Taxonomy (NCBI): domain Eukaryota; kingdom Metazoa; phylum Chordata; class Mammalia; order Rodentia; family Muridae; genus Apodemus; species Apodemus sylvaticus. The sequence goes on from NC_067490.1 coordinate 54,303,306, forward strand.
TTGTTTATGTAGTGGATAGCATTGATGGATTTTCTTATATTGAACCATCCCTGCATCCCTGGGATGAAGCCTACTTGATCATGGTGGATGATTGTTTTGATGTGTTCTTGGATATGGTTGGCAAGAATTTTATTAAGTATTTTTGCATCAATATTCATAAGAGAAATTGACCTGAAGTACTCTTTCTTTGTTGTATCTTTGTGTGGTTTTGGTATCAGCGTAATTGGGGCTTCATAGAACGAGTTGGGTAGAGTTCCTTCTGTTTCTATTTTGTGGAATAGTTTGAAGAGTATTGGTGTTAGGTCTTCTATGAAGGTCTGATAGAATTCTGCACTGAAGCCCTCTGGTCCCGTGCTTTTTTTGGTTGGGAGACTTTCTATGACCCTTTTTATTTCTTCAGGTGTTATGGGACTGTTTACTTGATCTATTTGATCCTGATTTAGTTTTGGTGTCGGATATCTGTCTAGGAAACTGTCTGTTCTGATCCAGTCTGTTTGGAGTTCTGTAGGCTACTTGTATATTCATGGGCATCTCTCTCTTTAGGTTAGGGAAGTTTTCTTCAATAATTTTATTGAAGATATTTTCTGGCCCTTTAAGTTGTAAATCTTCACTCTCATCTATGCCTATAATCTTTAGGTTTGGTCTTCTCATTGTGTCCTGGATTTCGTGGATATTTTGGGTTACAAGCTTTTTGCATTTTGCATTTTCTTTAACTGTTGAGTCCATGGTTTCTATGAAATCTTCAGCATCTGAGATTCTTTCTTCCATCTCTTGTATTCTGTTGTTGATATTTGCATCTCTGTCCCCTGATTTCTTCCTAAGGCTTTCTATCTCCAAAGTTGTCTCCCTTTGAGTTTTCTTAGTTGTTTCTACTTCTGATTTTAGATCCTGAATATACAAGAAGCATACAGGACTCCAAACAGACTGGACCTGAGCAGAAAAACCTCCCATCACATAATAATCAAAACCCCAAATGTACTAAACAAAGAAAGAATATTAAAGGCAGTAAGAGAAAAAGGCCAAGTAACATATAAAGGCAGACCTATCAGAATCACACCAGACTTCTCACCAGAGACCATGAAAGCTAGAAGATCCTGGGAAGATCTCATGCACACTCTAAGAGAACACAAATATCAGCCAAGACTACTATACCCAGCAAAACTTAAAATCACCATAGATGGAAAAAGCAAGATATTCCATGACAAAACAAAATTTTCAAAATATCATTCCACAAACCCAGCTCTACAAAAATAATAGGAGGAAAACTCCAATACAAAGAGGGAAACTACACCCTGGAAAATGCAAGATAGTAACCTTCTTTCATCAAACCCAAAAGAAGATAACCAATCAAATATAAAAATAACATCAAAAATGACAGGAAGTAATAATCACTATTCCTTAATATCTCTTAACATCAATGGACTCAATTCTCCAATAAAAATTAATAGACTAACAGACTGGATAAGGAATCAGGACCCTACATTTTGCTGCATACAGGAATCACACCTCAGTGTCAAAGACAAAAACTACCTTAGAGTAAAAGGCTGGAAGACAATTTTACAAGCCAATGGTCTCAGGAAACGAGCCGGAGTAGTCATTCTAATATCAGAAAAAATTGACTTTCAACCTAAAGTCATCAAAAGAGACATGGAAGGACACTTCTTGCTGGTCAAAAGAAAAATCCACCACGAAGAACTTTCAATTCTGAACATCTATATGCCTAATCCAAGGGCATCTTCATTTGTAAAAGAAACTTTACTAAAGCTAAAAGCACACATTGCACCTAACACAATAATTGTGGGTGACTTCAACACTCCACTAACCTAAATGGACTGATCAGGAAAACAGAAACTAAGCAGGGACAAAGTAAAACTAATTGAAGCTTTGGGACAATTGGATTTGACTGATATTTATAGAACATTTCACCCTAAAGCAAAAGATTATACTTTTTCTCAGCACCTCATGGTAACTTCTCCAAAATCCCAACTCAATTCTTCATAGAGTTAGAAAGAGCAATTCTCAAATTCATCTGGAATAACAAAAAACCCAGGATAGCTAAAACTATTCTCAACAACAAAAGAAATTCTGGGGGAATCAGTATCCCTGACTTCAAGCAATACTACAGAGCAATAGTGTTAAAAACTGTATGGTATTGGTACAGTGACAGGCAGGCAGATCAATGAAACAGGATTGAAGATCCAGAAATGAACCCACATACCTATGGCCACTTGATCCTTGACAAAGGGGCTGAAAACATCCAATGGAAAAAAATAGCCTTTTCAACAAATGGTGCTGGTTCAACTGGAGGTCAGCATGCAGAAGAATGTGAATTGATCTATCCTTCTCTCCTTGTACTAAGCTCAACTCCAAATGGATCAAGGACCTCCACATAAAGCCAGAGACTCTGAAGCTAATATAAAATAAACTGGAGAAGATCCTTGAGGACATTGGTACAGGGGGAAAGTTTCTGAACAGATTACCAATAGCATATGCTCTAAGATCAAGAATTGACAAATGGGACCTCATAAAATTACAAAGTTTCTATAAGGCAAAGGACACCATCAAAAGGGCAAATCGGCAACCAACAAATTGGGAAAAGATCTTCACCAACCCTACATCAGACAGAGGGCCAATATCCAATATATACAAAGAACTCAAGAAGTTAGACCCCAGAGAACCAAATAATCCTATTAAAAAATGGGGTACAGAGTTACACAAAGAATTTTCATCTGAAGAACTTTTGAATCCCCACCATCCACATTGAAAGGTATTCATGACTGTGCCTGCCTTTTAACTGAAAAAATAGGTGGTAAACAAAAACATATCAAAGGAGCTTAATGGCCTGATAGCTTAGCCAAAACTAGAAGCTTATGATCAAGTAAAAGGCCCTTTCTCAAGCTATAAAGCAGAGAGTCATTTCTAATTTCTACTGAAAAATAAATTTGTAGATATTTGTACTCACTGGAACATCCTTGTCTCTCCCTCATTAGTAAGGTCATCATTATAGGATAATGTGCCTATAGTTAGGTAGTGCTCAGCTGACCAAAAGAGATCTGTGGATAAGGCAACATGACTTTTGTTACCTGTTCACTTTCGTGCTATATACTCCCTAAGATCTAACCTTCAGATTATCCCCAGTGCTCTAGCATTATTTGCTTCCATGCCATTGTTCCTCACACTTGAGTACCTGTTGACATGATCCAGGTTGTTCCCCAAATACTTTTCCAGTATTTTTATTTGATGCTTTACTGATGGACAATTAATTACAGTAGCTTTCAACAAACTTCTTTTTTGGTTGTCATGCTAGCTATATTACATTCTTCAATGCCTTGCGCTTTGTTCTACCACAATTTCTTTCCTCTAATTCTTCTATAGTCTATAAAATGTCTGTGTGTACACAGGCACGCTATTTCATTACACAGAGTTTATTTCTTTTTTTTTTAAACTTGAGATCTTACTAAACAATTTAGAAAGGTACATCTGTGTCAAGACTATATTATTCACTGAAATATTTTCTGGGTAGTATACATAACTTTCATAATGATTCTTTTAATAGATGTACATATCTGCATTAAGAAATCCAAAAGTAATATAAGGATAAATATTTTCAATCAATCACTAAACATGCACTGTTATAAACAATCTTTCTGGCTTAGGACACCTGAGTAATAGAAACAAATAGAACCTAGACCTATATTGAATTAAGTAAATTTTGGTACAATAGAAAATTGTTGGCAGAATGAATGTCACTGTACCAATGATTTTAATCTTGGAAATTAACTTAATTTAGAATGTAAATAGTTAATATTAAATATTATCATATATGTCTATATCTAAGCCTTCTCACCATTAACATATACTATTCACATATGTGGTAGGACTATTTTCTAACCAGTGATGGTTTTTAGAACATCATAATATTCTTCCTAGGCATAAAAAAACCCACAGATTTTAAGTATACCTTGATTTTTTTACTAATATGCATCAACAAATAGATATTGAGATCTGCTTCCACGCCCCGTGTGTGTGTGTGTGTGGGGGGGGGGTGCATGTGTATAGTTTGTATGTGTGTATGTTGTTAGGGTGAGGCATGAGAGTGTCATAGCATACAGGTATATGTAGAGGTCAGAGGACAACTTCAGAACTATCAGTCCTTGACTTCTACTTTTGCTTTCTTACAGAACTCCTGTCTGTGTCTCTTATCACCCTGTAGGATTGGATTATAGATACATGCTATAGGGTTCAGATTTTTTTTTGTGTGTTCTGGAGATTTGAACTCAGGATCTAGCACTTGTATGACAAGCATTTACCTCCTCAACCATCTTACTAGGCTCCTCAGACTATTACTAAACCACAAATACAACTGGTGACAGACAGGTTTGATGTCCAAAATTTCTGCAATAGGCAATCTCATGTAATTAGGCTTACTTGCCACAATGACTGATTTTTAGTATTTCTAGCAAATCATGAATGTCAGATTCAATTCTGTACATCACCAACAAAATGGAAAATAATTATTTTTCTGTGAATAAGGAATTTACTATAGAGTGGCTCCTTTTAAACTCATTCTATCAATTCAATAATATCCTCAAATATTGTCCTAAAATGTTATTAATGAAAGAAAAATGAACTCAGTTTTTGTTGAGCTCTTATACAAGTGACATTTCTTATTGAATCAGAGAAATATGCATTCCTAATTGAAAAAGTGAAGGAGCCATATCAACATTTTAATTATAATGGAAGAAACTATAATATGTATGGGGTATCATTACCAATTGAAAGAACTAGATATGAATAAACAGTTTAGATTAAAGGTTGCTTTGGATGCTGGACGATGGTTAGAAACTGGCTGAGTCAGATTCTTTAATGGAAGATGTTAAAATCACAGAGCACAGCACAAATTAGGTAGCTTTAGACTGAAGTTTCAGAGAAATTCTGGAGTCTACATAAGAGTAGATCCAGAGCCACCCAAACCCCTGCATTCTGCATTCCTTTACACTTTCTGTCCAACAGTAGACTACTCAATGGCATGAGAAGTATCTTTGTAAACAATAATTTGTGCCTATTATCAGCTATATGACCATCTAAACCAGTAGTTCTCAAGCTTCTTAATGTTGAGACCCTTTAGTAGTATTCCTCTTATTGTAATACCACAACCATAAAATTATTTTGTTGTTTCTCAATAACTGTAACTTTGCTGTTGTTATTAATCATAATGGGAATATTTTTGAAAATAGAGGTTTGCCAATGATATAGTAACATACAGGTTTTGAACCACTGACAGACAAAATTCTCTCCACTGTTTTGCTCATTTGAGCATCTGCTATTCTTTGGGCCAGATTTTAGTGTTGTAAGAGGCTGCTTTACTAGCTGCAAGATTTGTTAAATTGGTGGTGGTATCATCTATTAGATTAAGAAGAACATGGTAATCAAAATAGAAGCACACTCTAGTAGCTCAGCTACCTGTCTAAGGGACTCATTCCAGGGCAATGGTCAGTCCAATTTGTCCCACAACAACAGTGTTTTCATGGAGAGCAATGCATAGAACCTTTGAGCTATGTAAATAAATCATGTCAGATCAGGCTCAGCTTTTTTTTACTTTCTGTGAGAGAAAAGACATAAACTTAGTGTAGGAGAAAACACAACTGGGGAGATAATTTGCCCTCAGTGAAAATCTACTTTTATTTTGCTAAACAGACATAGAATCAGAGTTTCACCCTACTCAACTCTCATCAGAAATTTCTTTCTGCAGTGAGCAACAGTTAATACAAATCACTGGGACTGGTCAAAGTTTTAGTGAATAAGTAACTGTGGAGTGTTCAGACTGAATAGGACATCTTCATTGCACCCCTTTCCCCAAAACTCAGGAATACCTCAGAAGAGAGGGTCGAAAAGCTATAGGAGCATGGAAGATTTTTCCATTTTCTGAGGTCTTCTTTGATTTCCTTCTTCGGAGACCTGAAGTTCTTGTCGTAGATCATTCACTTGTTTGGTTAGAGTCACACCAACATACTTTGTTGTTTGTGGCTATTGTGAAGGGTATCATTTCCCTAATTTCTCTCTCAACCTGCTTATCCTTTGAGTATAAGAAGGCTACTGATTTGCTTGAGTTGATTTTGTAACCAGCCACTTTACTGAAGTTGTTTATCAGCTGTAGGAGTTCTCTGGTGGAGTTTTATGGGTCACTTAAGTATACTATCATATCATCTGCAAATATTTATAGTTTGACTTCCTCCTTTCCAATTTGTATCCCTTTGACCTCCTTATGTTGGTTAATTGCTCTAGGTAGGACTTCAAGTACTATATGGAAAAGATATGGAGAGATGGGGCAGCCTTGTCTAGTCTTTGATTTTAGTGGGATTGCTTCAAGTTTCTCTCCATTTAGTTTGATGATGGCTACCGGTTTGCCATGTATTGCTTTAACTATGTTTAGGTATGGGCCTTGAATTCCTTTTCATTCATTCCTTTCATGTTTAGCATGAAAGGATGCTGAATTTTGTCAAATGCTTTTTCAGCATTTAATGAAATGACCATGTGGTTTGTTTCTTTGAGTTTATTTATGTAGTGGAACGTGGAATACTCCTCCACTGCTGGTGGGATTGCAAGATGGTACAACCACTTTGGAAATTAGTCTGGTGGTTCTTCAGAAAACTGGACATGACACTTCCAGAGGACCCTCCTATACCTCTCCTGGGCATATACCCAGAGGATTCTCCAGCATGCAATAAGGACACATGCTTCACTATGTTCATAGCAGCCTTATTTATAATAGCCAGAAGCTGGAAAGAATCCAGATGTCCCTCAACGGAGGAATGGATACAGAAAATGTGGTATATTTACACAATAGAATACTACTCAGCAATTAAAAACAATGAATTCATGAAATTCTTAGGCAAATGGTTGGAACTGGAAAATATCATCTTAAGTGAGGTAACCCAATCACAAAAGAATACACATGGAATCCAATCACTGATAAGTGGGTATTAATTAGCCCAGAAGCTCTGAATTCTCAAGACACAGTTAGCATATCAAATGATACCCAAGAAGAGGGAAGGAGAGGGCCCTGATTCTCAAAAGACTTGATCCAGCATTGTAGGGGAGTACCAGGACAGAGAAATGGGAGGGGGTGATTGGGAAATGGGTGGAGGGAAGAGGGCTTATGAGACCAATGGGGAGGGGGGAACCTGGAAAGGGGAAAGCATTCAGAATGTAAACAAAGAATATAGAAAATAAAAAAAAAATTAAAAATTTACAAAAAAAAAAAAAAGAAAGAAAGAAAAGTTATGAGCCAGGAGTTCAGGAGGACTGCTACAAATAGTTTTATATATACAAGAAGGCTGTTACACTCATGGACTTGTATCTGTGGTTACTTACAGAAGACCTTGTGAACTTGGAAGTAAATACTTCAAATTCCAACCTTAATATCCATTAAACATTAGCTCCATACTCTTCTTATCTCCAGCCACTTGGAAATTACATTCTGCTTTCATCTCCATTAAGTTTTCTATCATCAGTAGTTTGCATGAATAGAATCATTCAGGGCTGGGGAGATGACTCAGTAGTTAAGAGCACTTTCTGGTCTTCCAGAAAGCCAGAGTTTGGTTCTCAGCATCCACATTAGGTGGCTCATAGACCTCTATTAGTTTAGTTTGAGGAAATCTGAGCCCTCCTTCTGGCATCTGGGGTTATCTCCACATGCATATTCACACAGATATATATTTGAAGTAAATATTTTAAAATAATATACTGTTTGTCCTTTGTGGTAGTTTAAATCACTTTATATAATATCTTCAGTGTTTACCTACATTTTAGCACCTGGCAGACTTTCTTTTTAAGGCTGGATATCTTTCATATATTTATATACTTCATTTTCTTATCCATTCATTCATACGGAGAAAAAAATTAGGCTTTGTTTTATTTTGTTTTGTTTTTTGCCATGGTAAATGGTGTCTTGAATACTCCTCCTTCTCCTCCTCCTCCTCCTCCTCCTCCTCCTCCTCCTCCTCCTCCTCCTCCTCCTCCTCCTCCTCCTCCTGCTTCTCCTGCTCCTGTTACTTACACTAATATATAAGAACATGCTTTTCGCTCCTTTGGAATTGACAGTAATTATAGCCTCAAATTTATTAGAAAACAGCTAACATTTTTTTTTGCCATTATAATGGCAAATATTGAATTCTTTTAAAAAATTGTTTCAGAAAGTTAAGATGCACCACAACATCTGAAGCAAGAGATGATGCAATTCCCAGTCCAGGTGTCCAAGCGCTGGTGTTCATTGGTAAGAGATATCTTAGCCAAGTCAGTGTGAAGACTCATTAAGAGAGTCTTATGGTTCAGGACCCGGACTTGCATCATAATATGCAATTTGGATATTTGGAGTAGAACTTGTAATTACATAGCACTTTGGAAGTATATGAGGGCACTTCTTATAGCCCAAGAATTTGCCCCTATATAATTTCATTGGTTATAATATTTGGTTAAGTTAGTACTTACTTAAATTTATATTATTGTTTTAAAGACTCACATTAATGGAGTTACCTTGAGATAAAATACTGAATATGTTTAGGTAACTGCAAAATGATCATGCAGTGAGATAGACTGTAGGACAGTCCACAAGGAAGAAATGGAAAGATCAATGAAATTGTGTTAAGGAAAGAAGTGATTTCTGAATTTGATCAACCATTCATGTGGTAGCAGGATTAAAGAACACAACAGAAGAGTCAAACACAGGCAGAACTTGGAAACCACATAGTTGTGAAGACAGCATTGGGAATTAGGTTACATTCCAGAGGCAAAGACAGATATCAGACAGGAAAAGGATCCTGCATAAATCACAGTACTTGACAGCTCACAAAACTGAGAAGTTAAGGACCAACCAAGGCAGAAAATAAGCACGAGGGCGATATCTATAGTGAATTGTTTTCTTGTGTCTTTATTTTGACTCATGAAATGATAACTACTGTAGACCTACTTGGACTTTGAAAATAATGGTCGTCAAGTTCAACCAGGTATTCTCTGTCTGCTCTATTATGGAGGGAAGAAGTTGTGGTGGGGGGTCACTCCCTCTGTTGATTCTCACATAGGACACAGGTCCTGTGATGGACTGGCTTGCAGATGAAAGCCACCACCACCATATTTTTGCACCACCAGAAATCTAAAGCTCAGGGTGTTACAGTACCTAGTGATCCTTTTGTGTCCTTGCAGACAGCAAATATGGCTGTGGGGCTTTTCTCTTTCCACAGCTTCCTGGGCAGGACACGGGTCCTGTGCCCGGCAGGCTGGCAGACAAAAGCCGCCTACGTGCTCAGTTCCTGAGTGCAGGCAGACCCCTCGTGGTTTGCACCACCAGAAATCTAAAACTCAGGGTGTTACAGAAAAGCATCTTAAAAAATGCTCAACTTCATTAGTCATTAGGGAAATGCAAATCAAAACAACCCTGAGATTTCACCATACGCCAGTCAGAATTGCTAAGATTAAAAATTCAGGAGACAGCAGATGTTGGCGAGGATGTGGAGAAAGAGGATCACTTCTCCACTGCTGGTGGGGTTGCAAATTGGTACAACCACTCTGGAAATCAGTCTGGCAGTTCCTCCGAAAACTGGGCACCTCACTTCCAGAAGATCCTGCTATACCACTCCTGGGCATATACCCAGAAGATTCCCCAGCATGTAATAAGGATACATGTTCCACTATGTTCATAGCAGCCCTATTTATAATTGCCAGATGCTGGAAAGAACCCAGGTATCCCTCAACAGAAGAGAGGATGCAAAAAATGTGGTATATCTACACAATGGAGTACTATTCAGCCATTAGAAACAATGAATTCATGAAATTCTTAGGCAAATGGATGGAGCTAGAGAACATCATACTAAGTGACGCAACCCAGACTCAAAAGATGAATCATGGTATGCACTCACTAATAAGTGTGTGTTAACCTAGAAAACGGGAACACCGAAAGCATAATCCACACATCAAATGAGGTACAAGAAGAACGGAGGAGTGGCCCCTTGTTCTGGAAAGACTCAGTGAAGCAGTGTAGGGCAAAACCAGAACAGGGAAATGGGAAGGGTTCGGTGGGAAAACAGGGGAGGGATGGGGGCTTATGGGACTTTCGGGGAGTAGGTGTCCAAAAAAGGGGAAATCATTTGAAATGTAAATAAAAAATTTATCAAATAAAAAAATTAGTCACATTTCCTATTTGCCAGAAGTAGTGATAGAATTTACTCAAGCAAAATTGGAAATGCTAACTAAAATTATGTTTTGAATTATCAGAAGATTTATTCTTCCTTTTTTTTCTAACCCTAGAGTATATTCTTTTAAGTCAGAGAAAGTTTCCAGCAAGCATGGAATCTAGTTCACAAATCTTTCCTCTCAATTCTGAACAAGCATAATTTGTATTTATTCCTTAAACATTTAGGTTAGAAGTCTTAATCTAAAATTATGCTTTCCATAATTTCATCACTTATATATTTTCCAATTAAACTAGAAATGTTTCAATTTAGTTTTGCAAATATATTTTCATTAATTAAAATGTATTTAGAACTAGCATACAGAGCATTCCTCAAAATAATCATCATTACACAAATTAAGCAACTGCTTAAATGTCTCACAGACAGTATATTATTTCTCACTATAGCAAGCCTTTGACATCCCTGTACCTCAGTCAGAGACCTACAATTAATTCAATGTATTTATTGTTCTTTCTGAAACTGTGTTCCTTCAAAAGGATCTTTATGAGAAACTCAAAATCTGGCCAATAAAATTTCAGTAAACAAAAAAGTATTAAAAAAAAGTACTATATTGAAATTGGTAAGATGAAAAAGTTTACTTATTTTACAGTACTGCCTTACTCAAAAAAGGCACAGACAGTGACTTTAACTCACAACTTCTTCCCTGAAAGAAAAGAGAAGAAAGTATGTACCTAACATATAAGGTCTGGTGGAGTCTTTCCTGTAATACTTTACACTGAGTAGTAATGGGACCAGCATAAATTAACATTTGAGAATAGCCCAGAAAAAAGGAGTTAGGTGGCTTAATATGGCTAGAACAGGTCTGCAAGATTGGTAGTAGTCACACAAATATGAGGGACCCGAGTGGTAGATGCATTGCATGTTCTGTTCTGTGATTGTACTACCTTTACATACAGAGAGGTCAACTTACTGTAACCAGAATTACTCTAAAAGATTGAAATAGGCCTTGGACCAGCTCCTGTATGCTGCCTGGTTGGTGGTTCAGTGTCTGGGAGCTCCCAGGGGTTCAGGTTAGTTGAGACAGCTGTTTGTCTTCCTATGGGGTTGTCCTCCTCTTCTGCTTCTTCCATCTTTCCCATAATTCAACCATAGGGATCCCTGACTTTAGTCCAATGGCTGGGTGTACCCTCTTGGAGGCAGGGGGAGGAAAAATAGGATGAGGAACTATGGGAGGGGGCACTGGGAGGCAAGCAACAGCTGGATTGTAAAAAATATAAAACATTACTTACACTGCTTCTAAAATTTAAGTAAAACAATAAAACTTTTCTTAAATCTAGGATAACAATATAATAAAATAAAATTGTAGAAATTAAAAAAAATTGAAGTAGGGTACACAATCCTCAAATTTCTCTCTGAGAAAAAAAAGAGAGAAGAATAGATAATTTATGTTGCCATTTCTTCTAGGCTTTGCCCCCAGTTACTTGGTAAGAGCCAGGTGTGCCTGACTCACTATAAAAGGGGTTGATTGCCCCCTCCTCCCTCCCTCTCCCTCTCTCTTCCTCTCTCTCTCTCACTCTCCCCATCCTTCCCTCCTTCCCTCTCTCTCTCTCTCTCTCTCTCTCTCTCTCTCTCTCTCTCTCTCTCTCTCTCTCTCTCTCTGCCTCTCTCTATCTCTACTCCCTCAATTCCTCTCCTCATGCCCTAAATAAACCCTATTCTATACTATACCACAATGTGGTTGGTACCTCAGGAGGAAGGGATGCCTCAGCCTGGGCCCACAGAAGCAGTCCTTTCCCCCATACCATGCTGTGCCTCCACCAAACATGTTTCTTTCTTCTTTTTCTTTTCATAAAGCACAACAATTTATATCAAACATTTACAGGTGTTGAAGACTAAGAGAAACAGCTATTTCTTTGGGTGTGTTTTTCTATTTGAAGATACAAGGAACACTAAAGATATAAAAATATGGAAGAAGGAAACAGTATAAATCTCTAGTAACTGACTCTAAACTAAGACTTTGTTGTATGAAAAGTCAATAAAAATAATTATCTAATGATGATAAATGAGTTACAAGAGCACGAACACTTGAAAAAGGAATTAAAGTTATAGATGAGCAATACAAAGGCACACACACACACACACACACACACACACACACACAGACACCACTACCACACCCCGCAAAAAAACCCAAACAAACAACTAACCAACCAAACAAAAAATAATACCAATGATAAAAGTCAGGAATATAAATGTATGCCCCAAATCCTCATACATAAAAGGACAAACCATGAAGGTAGCAAATTTGATGCCAGCGTGCACTACATAAAAAAATTCAAGACCAGCTTCAGCTACATAATGAGACTCTGCCTCAAAAATTAAGGACCTAAGCCAAAAAGAAGCCAAAGGTAATTTTGAACAATAGAATAAAATTGACTGAAATGAAATTTAAAGAAATTTGAACTGCTAATTATTTATTAGTAAGCTAATGAATAATTCATTTGAAATTATCTCTTGGGTGAATAAAAAGAAAACAGAATTCAAGGCATGAAGAAAACCTAAAGAATTATGGAGTATTGTGACAGGGTAAGACCATGCTAAGGTTCCTCCATCTTGTCTACTTGCTGAGGTGATTTCAGACTTAATTAGGATGTGATCTTTCTTTTCATTAAATATCAGCTTCATTTACATTGCCAATGGTAAAACCTTTCCAGATATACCCCCTCCCGTAAGACCCCCTAACTCCTCCTTCTCTTCCTTCCCCCTGCCTCCACATAGATGCCTTTCCACCCAACACACTTTCTTCTCCCCTCCCCTCAGTTTCCCTCTGTTGGGGCCTGTTTAGCCTTTACCTAACCAAGGACTATTCCTCCCACTGAGGCCCAACAAGGCCTTCCTCTGCCACATTTTGGCTGGAACCACGTGTGCACCCTGGTTGCTGGTTCAGTCCCTGGGAGTCTTGGGGCATCTGGGTGGCCAAAATCATTGTTCTTCCCATGGGGCTGTAAACCCCTTCAGCTCCTCCAGACTACCCTCCAGCTCCTCCATTGGGTACACCATGCCCAGTCCTATAGGAAGTTGCTAGCTAGCATTTGCCTCCATATTTATAAGGCTCTGGCAGGGGCCCTCCAGAGACAACCATGGCATGCTCTTTTGGTATACACTTCTTGTCATCCATAGTAGTGTCAGGGTTTGTTGACTGTTTATAGGATGAATCTCCAGTAAGAGCAGTCTCTGGGTGGCCTTTCCTTCAGTCTCTGCTTCACACATTGCCTCCTTTATTGCTCCTGTGACTATTTTGTTCCCTTTCTTAGAAGAACTGAAGCACCCTCATTTAAGCACTCCTTCTTCTTGAGCTATGTGAATTGTAACTTGTTTATTTTGAGATTTTGGGCTAGCATCCGCTTATTAGTGAGTGCATACCCTGTGTGTTCTTTTGTGATTGGGTTGCCTCACTCAGGATAACACTTTCTAATTCCATCCATTTGCCTAAGAATTTCGTGAATTCATTGATTTTAATAGCTGAATAGTACTCAGTTGTGTGTATATAACATAGTTTCTGTATCCATTCCTCTGTTGAAGGACATCTGGGTTCTTCCAGTCTTCTGGCTATCATAAATAAGGCAGCAAAGAACATAGTGGAACATTTGTCCTTATTACATGTAGGAGCATCTTCTGGGTATATGCCCAGGAGTGGTATGGCTGGGTCCGCTGGTAGTACTATGTCTAATTTTCTGAGGAATTGCTAAACTGATTTCCAGAGTGGTTTTACCAGCTTGAAATCCCACTAACAATGGAGAAGTGTTCCTTTCTTCCCATATCCTTTCCTGTAACTGCTGTCCTCTGAGTTTTTCATCTTAGCCAATCTGAGTAGTGTAAGGTGGAATCTCAGTGTTGTTTTGATTTGCATTTCCCTGATAACTAAGGATGCTGAACATTTCCTTAGGTGCTTTAGAGCCATTTGAGTTTCCTCAGTTAAGATTTCCCTGTTTAGCTCTGTACCCCCATTTTTAATAGGGTTATTTGACTCTATAGAGATTAATTTCTTGAATTCTTTGTACACATTGGATATTAGCCCTTTATCAGGATGTAGGGTTGGTAAAGATCTTTTCCAAATTTGTTGGTTGGCATTTTGTCCAATTGATCGTGTCCTTTGCCTTATAGAAGCTTTGCAGTTTTGTGAGGTTCCATTTGTCAAATCTTGTTTGTGATTCCCCCAGAGCATAAGCCATTGGTCTTCTGTTCAGGAACTTTTACCCTGTGCCCACATGATCAAGATTTGTTCCCACTTTCTCCTCTATAAGCTTCAATGTGTCTGGTTTAATGTGTAGATCCTTCATCCACTTGGACTTGAGCTTTGTACAAGGAGATAAGAAAGGGTCTAATTGCATTTTTCTGCATTCAGATCTCCAGTTGATCCAGCACCATATGTTAAAAATGCTGTCTTTTTTCCACTGGATGTTTGTAGATCCTTTGTCAAATATCAGGTGACCGTACATGTGTGGGCTCATTTCTGGGTCTTCAATTTTATTCCATTGATCTTTCTGACTGTCTGTTTACCAATACCAAACAGTTTTTATCACTACTACTCTATAGTAGAGCTTGAGGTCAGGCATGGTGATTCCCCCAGGAGAATTTTTATTGTGGAAAATATTTTTTGCTATCCTGGATTTTTGTTATTCCAGATGAATTTGAGAATTGCTCTTTCTAGATCTATGAAGAATTGATTTGGGATTTTGATGGGGATTGCATCGAATCTGTAGATTGCTTTCAGCAAAATGGCCATTTTTACTATATTGATCCGCTAATCCATGAACATGGGAGTTCTATCCATCTTCTGAGATTTTCTTTTATTTCTTTCTTCAGAAACTTAAAGTTCTTGTCATATAGATCTTTCACTTGCTTTGTTAGGGTCACATCTAGGTATTACATATTATTTGGGACTATTGTGAAGGGTGTCATTTCCCTAATTTCTTTCTCCCTTTGTTTATTTTTTTGAGTAGAGGAAGGCTACTGATTTGCTTGAATTAATTTTACATCCAGCCACTTTGCTGAAGTTGTTTATCAGCTTTAGGAGTTCTCTGGTGGAAGTCTTGGGGTCACTTAAGTATACTATCATATCTTCTGCAAATAGTGATAGTTTGACTTCTCCCTTTCCATTTTGTATACTTTGACCTCCTTTTGCTGCCTGATTGTTCTGACTAGGACTTCAAGTACTATACAGAATAGATAGGAAGAGAAGGGGGCTTACGGGACTTTCGGGGAGTGGGGGGGGCTAGAAAAGGGGAAATCATTTGAAATGTAAATAAATTATATCGAATAAAAAAAAAAAGAATAGATAGGGAGAGAGTGGGTAGCCTTGTCTGGTCCCTGATTTTAGTGGGATTGCTTCAAATTTCTCTCCATTTAACTTGATGTTGGCTACTGGTTTGCAGTATATTGCTTTCACTATGTTTAGGTATGGGCCTTGGATTCCTGATCTCTCCAAGGCTTTTATAATGAAGGGATGCTGGATTTTTCAAAAGCCTTTTCAGCATCTAATGAAATGACCATGTGGCTTTTTTCTTGAGATTGTTTATGTAGTGGATTACATTGACAGATTTTCATATATTGATCCATCCCTGCATCCCTGGGATGAAGCCTACTTGATCATGGTGAATAATAGTTTTGATGCATTCTTGGATTCAGTTGGCCAGGATTTTGTTCAGTATTTTTGCATCAATATTCATGAGGGAGATTGGTCTGAAGTTCTCATTCCTTCTTTGGTCTTTGTTTGGTTTAGGTATAAGCATTATTGTGGCTTCATAGAATGGGTTGGGTAGTGTTCTTTGAGTTTCTATTTCATGGAAGAGGTTGAGGAGTATAGATATTAACTCTTCTTTGAAGATCTGATAGAATTCCCTCGTAAACCCCTCTGGTTCTGGGCTTTTTTTTTTTATGAGAGACTATTAATGAATGCTTCTATTTCCTCAGGACTTATGGGACTATTTAGATGAATTATCTGATTCTGTTTTAACGTTGACTCATGGTATGTATCTAGAAAGTTGCCCATTTCATCCAAGATTTCAAACCCTGTTGAGTATAAGCACTTGTAGTAGGATCTGATGATTTTTTGAATTTCCACAGTTTCTGTTGTTATGTCTCTCTTTTCCTTTCTGATTTTATTAATTTGGATACTCTCTCTGTGCCCTCCAGTTAGTCTGGCTAAGTGTATATCTGTCATGTTGATTTTTTGAAAGAACCAGCTCCTTGTTTTATTGATTCTTTGTATTGCTCTTTTTGTTTCTGTCTGGTTGATTTTGGCCCTACGTTTGATTATTTCCTGCTGTCTACTCCTCTTGGGGGTATTTGCTTCTTTTTGTTCTAGAGCTTTCAAGTGCACTGTCAAGTTGTTAGTGTAAGCTCTCTCCATTCTCTTTTTGGAGGCACTCAGAGCTATGAATTTTCCTCTTAGCACTGGTTTCATTGTGTTCCATAAATTCTGGTATTATATGTCTTCATTTTCATTAAAATCTAAAAAAGTCTTTAATTTCTTTCTTTCTTTATTCCTTGAGCAAGCTATCATTGAGGAGTGCATTGTTCAAGGTCCATGTGTATGTGTGTTTTCTATTGCTTTTGTTTGAGCTTAAGAGCAACCTTAGGCCATGGTGATATGATAAGATACATGGAATAATTTCAATATTTCTGTATCTGTTGAGGCCCGTTTTGTGACCAATTATATGATCAGTCTTGGAGAAGGTACCATGAGGTGCTGAGAAAAAGGTATATTCTTTTGCTTTAGGGTAGAATGTTCTATAAATACTGTTAGATCCATTTGGTCCATAACTTCAGTTAGTTTCACTGTATGTCTGTTTAGCATCTGATTCCATGATTTGTCCATTTTTGAGAGTGGGATGTTGAAGTCTCCCACTATTCTTGTGTGGGGTGCAATGTGTGCTTTGAACTTCATTAAAGTTTCTTTAATGAATGTGGGTGGCCTTGCATTCAGAGCATAGATGTTCAGAATTGAGAGTTCATCTTGCTAGACTTTTCCTTTGACCAGTATGAAGTGTCCCTTCTTATCTATTTTGACAACTTTTGGTTGAAAGTTAATTTTATCTGATATAAGAATGGCCACCACAGCTTGTTTCTTGGGACCATTTGCTTGGAAAATTATTTTCCAACCTTTGACTCTTAAATAGTGACTGCCTCTGTCACTGAGGTGGGTTTCTTGTATGCAGCAAAATGATGGGTACTGTTTTTGTATCCAGTCTGTTAGTCTATGTCTTTTTATAGAGGAATTGAGACCATTGATATTAAGAAATATTAAGGAAAAGTGATTTTTGCTTACTGTTATCTTCTTAGTTATAGGTGAAATTCTGGTTGTGTAGTTGTCTTCTATTGGGTTTGTTGAAAGATTACCTTGTGGATTTTTCTGCAGTGTGGTTTGCTGCCTTGTTTTGGTATTTTTCCATACTTCATCCTTTTCAGAGCTGGATTTGTGGAAGGATATTGTGTAAATTTTCTTTTGTCATGGAATGTTTTGATTTCTCCGTCTATGGTAATTGAAAGTTTTGCTCGGTATAGTAGTCTGGGCTGACATTTATGTTCTCTTATGGTCTGTATGACATTTGCCCAGGCTATTTGGCTTTTGTATTCTCTGGTGAGAAGTCTGGTCTAATTCTAATAGGTCTGCCTTTATATGTTGCTTGACCTTTTTCTCTTACTGCTTTTAGTATTCCTTCTTTGTTTAGTGCATTTGGTGTTGTGATTATTATGTGACGGGAGGAATTTCTGCTCTGGTCCAATCTGTTTGGAGTTCTGTAGGCTTCTTGCATATTCATGGGCATCTCTTTCTATAGGCTAGGGAAGTTTTCATCTATAATTTTCTTGAAGATATTTACTGGGCCTTTAAGATATAAATCCCTGCTTTCTTCTATACCTATAATCCTTAGGTTTGGTCTTCTCATTTTATCCTGGATTTCCTGGATGTTTTGGGTTACAAGCTTTGTGCATTTTGCATTTTCTTTGACTGTTGAGTCAATGTTTTCTATGGAATCCTCAGCATCTGAGATTCTTTCTTCTATCTCTTGTATTCTGTTGTTGATGCTTGCTTCTATGTCTCCTGAATTCTTTCCAAGGTTTTCTATCTTCAGAGATGTCTCACTTTGCAATTTCTTCATTGATTCTATTTATAGTTTTAGATCCTGGATAATTTTGTTCAGTTCCTTCACTTGTTTGTTTGTTTGTTTTTTCCTGAAATTCTTTAAGGAATTTTTGTGTTTTCTCATTAAGGGCTTCTACCTGTTGACCCATGTTTCCCGTGTTTCTTTTAGGGATATTTTGTGATTCCTATTTCAGGGCTTCTGCATTTTTGCCTCTTGTCCTCCCATAATTCCCTATGGGATTTTTGTGTTTCCTCTTTAAGGGCTTCTACCTTTTGATCCATATTCTCTTGTATTTCTTTAAGGGATTTTTGTGCTTCTACCTGTTGACCCATGTTTTTGTGTATTTCTTAAACAGAATTATTTATGTCCTTCTTGAAATCCTCCATCAACATTATGAGATGTAATTTTAAATCTAGCTCTTGCTTTTCTGATGTGGTGGAGTATGCAGTATTTGATGTTGTGGGAGAACTAGGTTCTGATGGCACCATGTTGTCTTGGTTACTGTTGGTAATGATCTTGCATTTGCCTTGGCCATCTCGTTATTTCCAGTGTTAGCTGGTCTTGCTGTCCCTATCTTTTCTGTCCTGCAGGCCTGTGTACCTCTAGTCCTGGGATTCCCTTTCTCTCCAATGCCCTGCAAACAGTTGGTTCTCCAGCAAGTATCAGGTGATGGGGTCTCTCGTTTAGCAGACTTGGCAAGGATCATGTGCCCTGCAGGCTGCTATTTCTCAAAATGTTCTGTTGTGGCTGAATTTCAAATGCTCTGCTGATGCTGGCTCTTGAATGTCACCCTTCTACCAGTTCAAATGCACCTACTGGTGCCAGTTCTCAAATGACCTGCTCCTGCCAGTTCTTGAATGCTGTGCTCCTGCCCTCTTGAGAGTATCAGGAAGTAGGTTTTCACCATGTCAGAAGGCGCACAAGTCTACCACATCCAATGGAATGGGCAGTGGCAGCAGAGGAGGGAAAGGTAGAAGGGAAAGAAGAGAAGTGGTGATCTGGAGGTTGCTGGGTAGTGAGCTACTCTGTGTCTCTAGGGTTGTAGGATGATTCTTAACAAATAGCCTGCTCCTGCTAGTTCTCCAAAGAGTATCAGGAAATAGCATCTTCCCTGTGTCATATATGGCACAGGTCTACCAAATCCAATGGATCGGGGCAGTGGCAATTAACCTGCTCCTGCCAGTTTTCTACAGAGTATCAGGAAGTGGGACCTTCCCTGTGTCAGATGTGGCATGGCTCTATGAGAACAAGACTCCCTCTAAGCACAAGACTCCTTGCAGGTCAAATGCTCTTTTGCAGGATAGGTGCCCAGACAGCTGTAGAGCTGCCCAGCTCCTACATGCAGAAGGATCCCAGGTGGACTGTGTCCTGAGTGATCTTTCACTCTGTTGTTCCTGTGTACCTGGAGGAACTGGCTGCTTGGTCACAGGAGCCAAGATGGTAGGATTTGATCTTGTTGGAAAATCTTATGGCAAATTACCCAGTTCTATTCTAGGAACCCAAGGCCAGGATATTCTAGCTAACTTAGCTACTGTTTAATTGTCCAGTTGCCAAATAAGATGCCAGAACATAGTTTCTGCCTTCAAAAACTGTATGTTCTGGACACTGGGGGCTACAACTAGGTCTCCCAAACACTTGTGTGTAGATAGTTCCCCATTATGTTTCACATACAGTCCTGGCCATCTTGTTTATGACTAAGGAATGAGTCTTAATCTGGCTATAAGAACCCCTATAAAGTAGGGAGTTCTGTCCTGTGCCAGGTGGTGGAACACTGCCTGTACAGAGGCCTGGATAGAATGGACCTTAGTATCTATGCTACTCAGTTGATATTCCAATTTCACTGAAGGTAAGATGTGGTTGGATAGTTTTCATCAAATGTTACTGAAGTGTAGCAGCCAGAAAACCTTCCATCTTGTGGAAACTTACTCATGGGCCTGATGAATTACTTGTTATGTTTCTGGAAAGGCTTATGAGGCATAGTGGGTACTTATTCCCATGGACCCAGATGCCTCTGAAAAGAGAGTGAGGTACTAATATTGCCTTTGTCATATAGTCAGCCCCAGACATAATTTTAAGCTCTAGAGATTAGAAATATTTGAAGAGATTATTAGGTCTCAAATTTTAGAATTTTTAAAAAACATTTTGATAGTGATATACTTTATCTAAATATATTTTTACCAAAGTATGCCATCTTTGATTTTAAGAGAGTAAGACATCACACCCTGAAAGAAATAAAATCTTTAAAAATTCTGCATAAAAATCACTCTTATTGAGAGCTGAAAATTCAACCTCTTCAGAAGAGATTTTAATTTATAGACAGTATAAAGTAATCAAGATTTATTATTCACCTGTGATTTGGATAACATAAATAATAAAATATTAGTACAACTTAAAAATTATAGTGTATGAAATGAATCTTTCTTTCTAAAATTCATTTAATAAAATATGAAACTTCATTTTTTCTTTTTTCTAATATTATTTAGTTATTTTATTATTTTTAACAAAATAAAATTGAATGAGACAAAAGAAAAGTCATCACACAGATGCTGGACAAGAAAAGCTAACAGAAAAACAACAGAGCTACAAAACAAGGAAAAAGAGTCAGAAACCCAGACATTTATACTTTAGGATCCAACAAAAGTACTAACTGAACGCTACAGTATGTACACAGAGGACCTGGTGCAGACAGGTAGAGACTGTGGTTGCTGCTTCAGTTTCTGTGAGTTTATATGAGGTTTGCTGGGTTGATTTTGTTCTTCTGGTGTCCTTCATTCTCTCTCTTTCCTCCACTTCTCCTTATTCTTCCATGGCATTCCCTGAGCTCTGAGAGAGAAGAGATTTAATGGAGACATCTCATTTAGAACTGTGTGTTCCAAGATCTCTCTATCTTTCTACGTAATGTAATATCTTGTTGTGGATCTCTGTATTTTTTTCTCATCTTCTATAGAAGCAAGGCACTCTTGTGATCACTGAATAAGGCATTAATCTTTGGGGATAGCACACTATTATTTGGAGTTCTCTTACGGTTTCATTTTCATATATTGAACCACCCTGTTTCTCTGGGATCAAGGTTACTTGATAATGATAAATTATTTTTTAATGTTTTCTTGGATTCTAGTTGCAACTATTTTTGTATTTCTGTCCATAAGGAAAATTAACTGATAATGTTTCTTTCTTTGTTGGATCTTTGTGTGGTTTGGGTAGCAGAGTGACTGTGGCCACATATAATGAAATTGGCAATGTTTCTTCTGATTTTATTTGTGAACTAATTTGAGGAGTATGACCTCTTCCTTGAGGGTCAGGTAATGTTCTGCACTAAAACAATATTTTTTTGGTTGGGAGGTTTAATAACTGCTTCTGTTTAACTGGGGGCTCTAGGTCCATTTAAATTGCTTATTTGATCTTGATTTAACTTTGGTAAGTGGAATCTATAAAGAAAATTATCCATTTTTTTTTTTAGATTTCCAATTTTTTGTTGAGAACATGTTTTTAAATTACATCCTCATGATTCTCTGAATTTTCTCAGTGCCTGTTGTTATGTCCCCCCTTTTTACTTCTTATTTTGTTAATTTGGATCATCTTTCTTTGTCTTTTATTTAATTTGGACTAGGGTCTGTTCATCCTTTTCTCAAACAACCAACTTTTTTTTTTTACATTGATTGTTTTTATTGTTCTATTTGTTTCTATTTTATTGATATCATCCCTGAGTTTGATAATTTCAAAACATCTACTACTCTTAAGTGTGACTTCTTTTATTTGAGATCTTTCAGGTATGCTATTAAACTTGAAGTATATTTCTCTAGTTTTTTTTTTTTAATTATGTAGTCACTTAGTGGTCTAAATTTGTCTCTTATTTTTATTTTGTCCCATAAGTTTGGGTATATATATTGTATATTCATTTTCATTTAATTCTAGAAAGGTTTTTTAATTAATTTCTTATTTCTGCTTGACCCATTTGTTTTTTATTTAGTAGAGCATTGTTCATTTTCTATGACTTTGTAAGCTTTCTGTCATTTCTGGTGTTGTTGATTCAAGCTTTAATCCATGGTGGTCTGATAGTATTTAGGGAGTTATTTTAATTTTCTTATATCTGTTGAGACTTGATTTGTGTCCGACTATGTGGTCAATTTTGAATAAAATTCCGTGAGGAGCAGAGAGTAATATACATTGTTTTGTATTTTGATAAAAAATCTATAAATAAATATCTGTTAGATCCATTCAGTTTATCTGCTAGCTCTATCATTTCTCTAGGTTTTGTCCAAATGTTTTATCTATTTGAAAGTAGACTATTGATGTCTCTATTAGCATGTGAAGATTAATATGTCATTTAAGTTTTAATGCTGGATTTTTTGTTGTTTTGGTTTTTTTTTTTTTTCATTTTTGTTTGTGTGTTTTTCAAACATGGGTACCCCTTTGTTTGGAGCATAGATGTTAAGAACTGAAATATCCTGTTTGTGGATTTTTCTTCTGATGAGTATGTAGTGTCCCTCCCTATCTCTTGTAGTAAGTTTTGGGTTGAAGCCTATTTTATTATATATTAAAGTGAATAAATCATCTTTTCTTATGTCCGTTTGTTTACAATATAATTTTCTAACACTTTATGTTTAAATAATGTGCATATTTTATGTTAAATTGTGTTTTTTGGATGCAGTAAAAGGATGTGACTCACCTTCACATCCATTTTGTCAGTTTTTGTCTTTTTATTGGTAAACTGGAACCTTTAAAACTGAGAGATATCAATGGTCAATGATTGTTAATTATTTTGTAGTTTCTAGTGTGCATGTGCGTGTGCATGTACATGTGCGTGTGTGAGTGTGTGTCCGTGTGTGTGTGTGTGTGTGTGTGTGTCTGTGTGTGTGTGTGTGTATTCTCTTCTTTTGATTTGCTTGTCTGGGATTATGTATTTCCTGTGCTTTCTTGGATATGGTTAACTATCTTAGATTGAAGTTTTCCTTCTAGCACCCTCTGCAGACTAGATTTCTAGATAAATGTTGCTTAACTTTAGTTTTATCATGGAATGGTTTATTTTCTCCGTCTCTGGTTATTCAAAGTGTTGCTAGGTATAGTAGTATTGGACAGCTTCTGTAGTCTTTTGAATTCTGCAGCATATTTGTCTAGTCCTTTTTGTCCTTTAGAGTCTTCATTGAGATGACTGGTATACTTCTAATAGTTGCCTTTATATGTTACTTGGTATTTTTTTTCCTCTGTAGCTTTCAATATCTTCCTTTGTTCTGCACATTTACTGTTTTGATTATTTATGTATAAAGAGACTATCTTCTAGTTATATCTACTTGGAGTTTTGTATGCTTTTTGTAGCATTATAGGCATTTTCTTTTTTAGATTAAGAAAATTTTCTTTCTTGATTTTTGAAAATATTTTCTGGATATTTAAGCTAGGTTTCTTCTCCTTTCTCTTTTCTGATTATTCTTAGATTTAGTATTTTAATAGTGTCTCAGATTTTCTGGATGTTTATGTGAAAAAATATTTTTTTAACATTTTCTGTATCTTCAGTGTCCAAGATTCTTTCTCCTGCTGGGACTGACTACTAGCTAGTCTCCTCCCCAGAAGTTCCTCAGGCATCCCAGAAGATCCATTGCACAGAGGGAAACTGATGAAATGATTGCCAGCTTCTCTGCTCCCCTGAAGGCACTGTAGCTTTAAGCAATCCCAGGAGTTCCTCTGTATACAGGGTATCTGGGCCATAGACACCATAGTCTGAGGACCTCTTGGGAGCTCTGTGGCATGCAGGACAACTGACCCAACAGACTGAAAGCCTCCTGGAGTTCTGCTGTAAACAAGGAAGCAAAAACCACAGTCCATAAAATGCCTTAACCCCAACCTCCAACACCTAGAGAACAGCTTCACTCAGGACAACAGCTTGACTGTTTCCCTGAAGACCCAACAGTCTGAAGGCCTTCCAGGAGATCTACTGCAGCCAGGGCAACAGATAGGCAGCTTCTCTGCCCCTCTGAAACCCACCCCCGCAGCTGGTAGACCACACAAGAGATCTGCTACAGCCAGGGATGTAGGGATACCAGGATACCTGAAGCAACCCAGGGAAAAAAGAGGTAGACTCCAGAGTCACCCAGACCATCAAACTCGAGGGATAACCAGATGGCAAAAGACAAGCACAAGACAATAAGCAACAGAAGCCAATATACATAAGCATCATCAATACCCAGTAATTCCACCACAGCAAGTCCTGAACACACCAACACACCTGAAAATCAGGACGCTGACCTGAAATTCTATCTCATGAAGATAATAGAGTCATTCAAGGAGGATATAAATAACTCACTGAAAGAAATACAAGAAAATACTGGTCAACAGGTACATGCTCTTAAAGAGGAAACAAGTAAATCCCTTAAAGAAACACACAATCAAACAGATGAAGGAATTGCATGAGGAAGTATAAGACCTAAAAGTGTAAGTGAAAATAACAAAGAAAATATAAATGGATGCAAACCTGGAATGGAAAACCTAGGAAAGAGGTCAGGAATTACAGATGTATCACCAACAGAATACAAGAGATAGAAGAGAGAATCTCAGGTATAGAATATAGCTTAGAAAATATTAACACAACTGTCAAAGAAAATTCAAAACATAAAAATCTCCTAACCTAAAATATCCATGAAGTTCAGGATACAATGAAAACACCAAATCTAAGAGTAATTGGAATAAAAGATAACAAAGATCCCCAGCTCAAAGATCTGAAAATTTCTTCAATAAGTCACAGAAGAAAACTTCCCTAACCTAAAGAAAGAGATGGCCATAAAGGTACAAGAAGTCTATAGAACACCAAATAAATGCAAGAGAAAAGAAATCCTCTTGTCACATAATCAAAACAATAAATGGACAGAACAAAGAAAGACTATTAAAAACTGCAAGGGAAAAGTGCCAAGTAACCAACAATACAAAGAGTCAAAGAAACCAAAAGCTAGACCTATGAGAATTACACCAGACTTCTCAATGGAGACTATGAAAGCCAGAAGAACCTAGTCAGAGATCATGCAGACCCTAAGAGAACACAAATGCCAGCCCAGGCTCCTATACCAGGCAAAAGTCTTAATCAACATAGATGGAGATACCAAAATATTCCAGGACAAAACTAAATTCAAACAGTATCTATCTGCCAATCCAGGCCTACAGAGGATCTGAGAAGGAAAATTCCAACACAAGAAAGGTAGCTTCACCAAAGAAAATTCAAGATATGAGAGGTAAGGCTACCATCTTCACTCCTGCGACAGAGTGGGCTATTACAGCTAGGAAAACAGAGAAACCCAAGTGTAAGATCAAGTGTGACTCAGGCCACCAGGGCCCCACCTGCAACTAGGAGCTAAACAACTCCACAGCAATCTGTGCCAGGACAAAGCCAGTCACATACGGGTGCTGAGATAGGCTTATAGGCACATAGGAGGGGCAAGCACCAGCCAGTGACAGCAGGACCAACTAACACCAGAGTCAACCAGATGGCAAAATGCAAATGTAGGAATGATACTAACAGGAATAAAGGCAATATGGCACCATCCAAACCTTCTGGGATGCCTCAGGAACTTCTGGGAGGAGACTAGCTAGTAGTCAGTCCCAGCAGGAGTAAGTATTTTGGGCACTGTAGATATAGAAAATGTTAAAAAAAATTTTTTCTCACAACAGCAAGTCCTGGATGCCCCAAAACATTGGAAAAGCAAGATTAGGAGTTAAAATCACTGCTTATGATGCTAATAGAAAGCTTCTTTAACTCCCTTAAAGAAATACGTGAGAACACAAGGAAACATGGAGAAGCCCTTAAAGAATTACAGGAAAACACAACAAACAGATGAAGGAATTGAACAAAACCATCCAGGATCTAAAAATGGAGGTAGAAACAATAAAGAAATAACAAAGGGAAACAAGTCTGGACATGGAAAACCTAAAAAAGAAGTCAGGAGTCATGGATCCAAGCATCAACAACAGAATACAAGAGATAGAAGAGAAAATCTCAGATGCAGATGATACCACAGAAAGCATTGACACAACAGTCAATGAAAATACTAATGCGAAAAGCTCCTTAACCAAAAACATCCAGGAAATCCAGGACAAAATGAGATGACCAAACCTAAGGATTATAGGTATAGAAGAGAGTGAAAATTTCCAACTTAAAGGGCCAGTAAAAGTCTTCAAAAAATCATAGAAGAAAACTACCCTAACATAAAGAAAGAGATGCCCATGGACATAAAAGAAGCCTACAGAACTCCAATTAGATTTCACCAGAAAAGAAAATCCTCCCGTCCCATAATAATTTACAAACCAAATGTACTAAACAAAGAAAGAATATTAACAAGCAGTATGGGAAAATGGTCCAGTAACATATAAAGGTAGACCTACTAGAATTGCATAAGAGTTCTCACCAGAGATTATAAAAGCCAGAAGATCCTGGGCAGATGTCATGCAGACCCTAAGGAAACACAAATGCCCACCCAGACTGCTATATCCAGCAAATCTCTCAACTACCATAGATGGAGAAACAAAGGTATTCCATGACAAAAACAAATTTGCACAATATCTTTCCACAAACCCAGCCCTTCAAAAGATAATTAATGGAAAACACCAATAAAATAGGGGAAATTACACACTAGAAAATGCAAGAAATTAGTCTTCTTTCAACAAACCTAAAAGAAGATAATTACACAAACATAAAAATTACATCAAAAATAGCATGAAGCAACAATCACTATTTTTTTTAATTTTTTATTCAATATAATTTATTTACATTTCAAATGATTTCCCCTTTTCTAGCCCCCCACTCCCCGAAAGTCCCATATGCCCCCTTCTCTTCCCCTGTCCTCCCACACCACCCCTTCCCACTTCCCCGTTCTGGTTTTGCCGAATACTGCTTCACTGAGTCTTTCCAGAACAAGGGGCCACTCCTCCTTTCTTCTTGTACCTCATTTGATGTATGGATTATGTTTTGGGTATTCCAGTTTTCTAGGTTAATATCCACTTATTAGTGTAGTGCATACCATGATTCACCTTTTGAGTCTGGGTTACCTCACTTAGTATGATGTTCTCTAGCTCCATCCATTTGCCTAAGAATTTCATGAATTCATTGTTTCTAATGGGCTGAATAGTACTCCATTGTGTAGATGTACCACATTTTTATGCATCCACTCTTCTCTTGAGGGATACCTGGGTTCTTTCCAGCATCTGGCAATGATAAATAGGACTGCTATTGAACATAGTAGAGCATGTATCCTTATTACATGGTGGGGGAATCCTCTGGGTATATGCCCAGGAGTGGTATGGCAGGATCTTCTGGAAGTGAGGTGCCCAGTTTTCGGAGGAACTGCCAGACTGATTTCCAGAGTGGTTGTACCAATTTGCAACCCCACCAGCAGAACAATCACTATTTCTTAATATCTCTTAACATCAATGGACTCACTTCCCCAATAAAAAGACATAGACTAACATACTGGGTATGTAAACAGGACACAACATTTTGCTGCATATAGGGAATGTATCTCAGTGTCAAAGACAAACACTGCCTCAGAGTAAAAGGCTGGAAAAGAGTTTTCCAAGCAAATGGTACTAGGAAACAAGCTGGAGTAGCCATTCTAATATCCAATAAAATAGACTTTCAACCAAAAGTCATCAAAAAAGACATGTAAGGACACTTTATACTCATCAAAGGAAAAATCCACCAAGAAGAATTCACAATTCTGAAATCTATGTTCCAAATACAAGGCTACCCTCATTTGAAAAATGAAACTTTACTAAAGCTTAAAGCACATATTGCATCTCATACAATAATTGTGGAAGACTTCAACACCCCACTCTCCTCAATGGACAGATCAGGGAAGCACAAACTAAACAGAGACACAGTGAAACTAACAAGTTTGGGACCAAATGGATTTAATAGATACGTATAGACCATTTCATCCTAAATCAAAAGAATATGCTTTCTTATCAGCACATCATGACATGTTCTTCAAAATCGACCATATAAGTGGTTACAAAACAGGCCTCAACAGATATAAGAAGAATAAACTAATCCCATGCATCCTATCAGATCACTATGAAGTAAAGGTGGTCTTCAATAGCAACAAAAACAACAGAAAGCCCACATATACTTGGAAGCTGATCAATGCTCTATTCAATGATACCTTTGTCAAGGAATAAATAAGGAGAGAAATAAAAGAATTTTTAGAATTTAATGAAAATGGCAGCACAACAGAGCCAAATTTATGGAAAACAATGAAAACACTGCTAAGAGGAAAACTCATAGCTCTGAGGACCTCCAAAAAGAAACTGGAGAGACCATACACTAGCAGCTTAACAGCACACCTGAAAGCTTAAGAACAGAAAGAAGATAATATACCCAAGACAAGTAGAAGGCAGGAAATCATCAAACTCAGGGCTGAAATCAACCAAGTAGCAACAAAAGGACTATACAAACAATCAACAAAATCAGGAGCTGTTTCTTTGAGAAAATCAACAAGACAGATAAATCTTTAGCCAGACTAACCAGAGGGCACAGAGACAGAATACAAAATAACAAAATCAGAAATTAAAAGGGAGATATAATAACAAAAACTGAAGAAATTCAAAAATCATCCGATCCTACTACAAAAGCCTATACCAAAGAAAAGTGGAAAATCTAGATGAACAATTCACTAGACAGAGACAAAATACCAGAGTTAAATCAGGATCATATAGACCATCTAAACAGCCCCATATCTCCAAAGAAACAGAAGTGGTCAAGGACAACCTTCCAACCAGAAAAAGCACAGGACCAGATGGTTTTAGTCCAGAATTCTATCAGACTTTCAAAGAAGACCTAACACTAATACTCTTCAAACTAGTCCACAAAATATAAACAGAAGGAACACTTCCCAATTTGGTCTATGAAGACATAATTACACTGATACCAAAACCACACAAAGATTCAACAAAGAAAGAGAACTTTAGACCAATTTCCCTTATGAATCTCTATGCAAAAGTGCTGAATAAAATTTTTGCCAACCAAATTCAAGAACATATCAAAATGATAATTCACCACAATCAAGTAGTCTTCATCCTAGGGATGCAGGGATGTTTCAATATACAGAAATCCATCAATTTAATTCACTACATAAACAAATTCAAAGAAAAAGCCACATGGTCATTTCCTTAGATGCTGAAAAAGCATTTGACAAAATTCAGCACCCTTTCATGTTAAAGGTCCTGGAAAGAACAAACATAGAAACCTAAACACAGAACCTAAACATAGAAAAAGCAATAGACAGCAAACCAGTAGCCAACATCAAACTAAATGGAGAGAAACTTGAAGCAATCACAATTGCTTCAAAATCAGGGATGAGGCAAGACTGTATTCTCTCTCCATATCCATTCTATATAGTACATGAAATTCTAGCCAGAGCAATTAGACAACAAAAGGAGGTCAGAGGGATACGAATTGGAATGGAAGAATTCCAAGTATCACTATTTGCAAATAATATGATAGTATACTTAAACAACCCCCCCCCAAAAAAAACTCCACCAGAGAATTCCTACAGCTGATAAACAATTTCAGCAAAGTGGCTGGATATAAAATTAACTCAAGCAAATCAGTAGCCTTCCTATATTCAAAGGATAAACAGACTGAGAAAGAAATTAGGGAAATGACGTCCTTCACAATAGCCAGAAACAATGTAAACTATCTTGGTGTTGCTCTAACCAAACAAGTGAAATATCTGTATGACAAGAACTTCAAGTCTCTGAAGAAAGAAATCTAAGAATATCTCAGAAAATGAAAAAAAAAATCTTCTTTGCTCTTGGATTGACAGGGTTAATAGAGTAAAAATTGCCATCTTGCCAAAAGCAATATACAGATTCAATACAATTTCCACCAAAATACCAACTCAATTATTCATAGAGTTAGAAATAACAATTCTCAAATTCATCTGGAATAACAAAAAACCCAGGATAGCTAAAACTATTCTCAACAGTAAAAGAAGTTCTAGGGGAATCAGTATCCTGGACCTCAAGCAGTACTACAGAGCAATAGTGTTAAAAAAAAACTGCATGGTTTTGGTACAGTGATAGGCAGGTAGATCAATGGAACAGAATTGAAAACCCAGAAATGAACCCACACACCTATGGTCACTTGATCTTTGACAAAGGAGCTAAAACCATCCAATGGAAAAAAGATAGTCTTTTCAACAAATGGTGCTGGTTCAACTGGAGGTCAGCATGCAGAAGAATGCAAATCAAACCATTCATATCTCCTTGTACTAAGCTCAAGTCCAAGTGGATCAAGGACCTACACCTAAAACCTGACACACTGAAACTAATCAAAAAGAAACTGACCAAGAGCCTTGAGCACATGGGCACAGGGAAACATTTCCTGAACAGAATACTAATAACTAATGCTCTAAGATCAAGAATTGACAAATGGGACCTCATAAAATTACAAAGTTTCTGTAAGGCAAAGGACACTGTCAAGAAGACAAAACATCAACCAAATAATTGGGAAAAGGTCTTTAGCAACCCTACATCTGACTGAGGGATAATATCCAATTTATACAAAGAACTCAAAAAGTTAGACTCCAGAGAGTCAAATAATCCTATTAAAAAATTGGGTACAGAGCTAAACAAAGAATTTTCACCTGAGGAACAGTGAATGTCTGAGAAGCACCTAGAGAAGACACTGGGCTTGAGCTTATTACAAGGAGATAAGAATGGATTGATTTGCATTCTTCTGCATGCTGACCTCCAGTTGAACCAGCACCATTTGTTGAAAAGGCTATCTTTTTTCCATTGGATGGTTTTAGCTCCTTTGTCAAAGATCAAGTGACCATCTTAACATCCTTAGTCATCAGGGAAATGCAAATCAAAACAACCCCGAGATTTCACCTCACTCCATCAGAATGCCTAAGATCAAGTACTCAGGAGACAAAAGGTGCTAGTGAGGATGTGGAGAAAGAGGAACCCTCCTCCATTGATGGTGGGGTTTCAAGCTGGTACAACCACTCTGGAAATCAGTCTGCTGGTTCCTCAGAAAACTGGGCCTGATACTACTCGAGAACCACACTATACCACTCCTGGGCATATACCTAGAGGATTTTCCCCCATGTAATAAGGACACATGCTCTACTATGTTCATATCATCTCTATTTATAATAGCCAGAAGCTGGTAAGAACCCAGATGTTCCTTAATGGAGGAATGGATACAGAAAATGTGGTATATTTACACAATGGAATACTACTCAGCAATTAAGAATGGAAGTCTCTGAAGAAAGAAATCAAAGAAGATCTTAGAAAATGAAAAAAAAACTTCTTTGCTTTTTGATTGACAGGGTTAATAAAGTCTGAATTCAATGAATTCATGAAATTCTTAGGCAAATAATTGGACCTGGAAAATATCATATTAAGTGAGTAACTCCTTCACAAAAGAACACACATGGAATGCAGTCACTGATAAGTGGATATTAGCCCAGAAGTTCTGAACACCCAAGACACAATTCACATATCAAATGATTCCCAAGAAGAAGGAAGGAGAGGGCCCTGGATCTGGAAAGGCTTGATGAAGCAATGTAGGGAATTACCAGGACAGAGAAGTGGGAAGGTGTTGAATGGGGAACAGGGGAAGGGAAGAGGGCTTATGGAAGTTATGGGGAGGGGAGAACTGGGAAAGGGGAAATCATTTGGAATGTATACAAAGAATATAGAAAATTAAAAAAAAATCACATTTTTAAATTTACATTTCAAGTGTAATAACCAAATGAGAATAATTAGGGATGAGCAGTTTTATCCTGTTTGGGGTATTTTTGCATTATTTTTTCTGCATGAATTTTAAAAACACTTCTAATTTTTGTAATTTAATTATTCAAATATGCTTACAATAAAGGTGTGCTCAACTTTGTGGGAAAAAAAAAGGGCCAGATGTATTTAGTGAAGATTTCTACCAGAACTTCAAAGAAGACTTCATACCAATATTTATCAAACTATCCATAAAATAGAAAGAGCAGGAACACTACCCAACTCATTCTATGAAGTCCCAATTACTCTGATACCTAAACCACAAGGACCTAAAAACTTCAGACCAATCTTGTTTATGAACATCAGTACAAAAATACTCAATAAAATTCTTCCAAGCCAAATCCAAGAACACATCATAACCACATTCACCAGTAACAAGTTGGCTTCAACCTAGGGATGTAAGGTTGGTTCAATATACAAAAATCCATTAATGTAATCTACTATATAAATAAACTCAAAGAAAATAAATCACATGATCATCTTCTTAGATGAAGAAAAAGCACTTGACAAAATGCAACAACCCTTCAGGTTAAAAGTATTAGAGAAATCAGGAATTCAAGGCCCATACCTAAACATAGTAAAAGCAATTTAATAGAAATCAACAGCCAGGATCAAATTAAATGGAGAGATACTTGAAGCAATCCCACTAAAATCAGGGACAAGAAAAGGATACCCATCCTCCCCATATTTATTCATTGTAGTACTTGAAGTTCTAGCTAGAACAATAAGACAAGAAAAAGAGATCAAGGGGAAACAAATTTGCAAAGAAATCAAGGTGTCACTGTTTGCAGATGATGTAATTGTATGTAAAAGTGACCCCAAAAATTCTACCAGAGAACTTTTCCAGCTGATAAACAACTTCAACAAAGTGGCCAGATATAAAATTGACTCAAATAAATCAGTAGTTTTTCTTAATACAAATGATAAACAAGCTGAGAAAGAAATTAGGGAAATAACTCCCTTCACAATAGCCATAAATAATATAAAATATTTTGGGGGTAACTCTAACCAAACAAGTGAAACAAGTATGATAATAATTGTATTTGCTTTCGATTGGACTGACCCAGTGGTGGAAAATCTGGTCAACTAATGTAGACTGCATTGCTGCAAGGGTTCAAAAACCCACTAATGTTGTTTGATGAAGGCCTGGGTGACGATATATTGGAATTTAGATAAAAAATATCTACAAACCATCGTGATCTAGTATGTAAATGACATTCTCATAGCTTTGACCACTAGGAAGGAATTTAGGCAGGGTGCAAAGGCCTTTAGAAAACCCTCCAAGCCTTAGAGTATAGTATCAGGAAAAAAAATGGGGGCTTAACAGAGAGTGTCTAATATCACATACCTAAGCTACAAGCTAGGGGAAGGAGGCTTTTCCACAATCAGTGTGAAGGTGACTAGTTTTAGAATTATACCAGGCCATCTACCTTAAGGCCATGAAAGCTGCTTAGCTCCTCAAACCCAGGTATTATTTACCAAATATGGTAAGCCTGATTAAAAGCAGCATTTTTAGACATGTTATCTGTGTTCAGGTAAACCCCCAAAGAGGAAGGGGGATCCCAGAACGGATCTTGGCTCAAGAAAATGAACCTGAGGAGCACTGGACATTGGAGTTTAATGAAATAATGGTTACTGTTTTTATATATAAATATTTGCTGGCATTTGTAAAAAAATGTCCCTAATATGATAGAAGCCTACCTAATCTAAACAAAGATTGTTCCAATAGTTACTAGGAAACTTCTTCAGGAAATAACTTTTAGCATTGAACTGACTCTAGCTGTGGGGTTTAACAATGACCTAGTCTTCATGACTAAAGTTCACAAAATTATTAAATATTAATTGGAAATTGTATTATGCATATAGGCCACAGAGCTCAAATCAGGTTGAAACAGTAGAACTCTTCAGGAGAATCTGACCAAATTGGTCCACAAAATTAGCAAAAATTAGGCCAACTTCTTCCCCTTTGCCCTGTTCCAAGCTTCATGTACTTCTTACCAAGAGAGAATTTTTCCTTTTGAAGTGATATTCTGGCGACAACCTCCCATAATCCCCAAACTCCAAAATATTTCCAAGATAGAAATTTCTAATCATTTCTATCTCAAGTCCTTGCTGGTTTTAGAGGAAGCCTACCAAGCCATTGACTAGATGATGAAGGGAATTCTGCCTTTTCCCACCTCCAAATCCACCCAGCAGTCCTAGCTAGGGTACCAGATTTGGATAAAGAAGATCCTACCTGGACTCTGAAGCTTACGTGAAAGGAACCCTAGTCAGCTATCCTTACCAGCACAACTGCTGTAAGAGTGGCTATTGTTATCCACAACAGATGAACCATGTCTTAGACTTTGGACCTTTTAAAGATAAGACTAACTGGAGACCATTGACCTAGAACACCATGTTCATGCTTTTCCTTTCTCTTTATATGGGGATGTACAGCCTTCACTCTCTCTTTCTTTGTGTGGAATCAAGAATATTAGACACATAATAATCAACCTGACTATAGTTAAATGATCCCAGTTTTATATAAAACTTTGTTCTTTAAGCCCCACATTTGGAACCTGGCTAAATTATAGAAGATATGGTTTAGGGGAACCTATCATTTGAAAGAGAAATACAGAAAATACATACACATGCACATATACATATACATACATATGTGTGTGTATGTGTATGTGTGTGTGTATGTGTATATCCTTACCAACACTGGGGCTAGGAATTCTTCTATATTCTCTACCCTTGGCTGTATGCTATATGGTTTGTATATTATTTGCTTAAATCCTCAACCTCCAGTCTAATAGCAAATAATAATTCTAAGTGGGAATAACTATAGTAACACTGGAGGACTATAGGGAACTGGAACCTGCCTAGTGTTCAAGGATTTAATATAAAATCACTTTATTTTGATGCTTGCTATTCCACTCTCCAGGTAATTTTCTCTATCAATAGCAACACTTTGTGGCTTCTGAGAACACTTGGTGACCTGCATAAAAGTTTTAATTCCTCCTCCGAGGAATTCAAAAACAATAAATCCCTCTTAGGCATCCTACTATACAGCCTGCTCCAGGTGTACTTATCTAACAATAAAGAAGGGAGAACACACTTTAACAGGGACCTCAGGCTGCAATGGGAAATGTGAGCTGCACCTATCCCTGTCCTACTACTGGTTGGAGCCAGTATTGCTAAAGCAATAGCCATAAAACATCAACTCTCATAGTTGGTGATAAAAACTTTAGAGAATTAGGTAAAATAGCATACCAAGACTTAGAGAACTCCATATCCACTTCATATCCAGAAATAGACTCTTTAGTGTAAGTCATTCTGCAAAATCAAAGAGGCTTGAATCTTTTCTTAATGTAATGAAGGGAATTATGTATTTTGGCAGAAACCTTCTGTTTCTATGCCAGCCAATCAGAAGTAATTAGGAAAAAACATAACTATGATAAAGGAAACCTTCAAAAGGGAGGTGGGCATAGATCAAATAAATGATATCAGTCTTTGTCTTGAACCTGGTGCCACCTTTACTAACAGTAACTAGACTGTTGATTCTTATCTTGATCATGTTAATAGAACTGTGGATCTTCAACTGTAAGGCCATATCAGAGAATACACTCAGTTAAACAAACTATGCCCCCAGAATAGAATGAATCAACATGTTGACCCATGCCCACAGAACCAGTGAGGAAAGTTATGGGACAATATTGTGCAGAGGTTCCACCATCATGTATACCTGCTGGGCCATCCATATTTAATCTGATCTTCTTAATGGAGAAACCCAGGGAAAATTTCCCAACTGTACTCTAGTAACTCTTATTCTAAGTTAGGCTATCCCCGCCAATTTCTCTTAGTCTCTGTCAATTGCTAAGTAAAGATACAAAAACATGGATTCTGCCTTCAAAAATGGTATGCTCTGGACACTTGGAGCTACACTTAAGTCTGCAAATACCTATGTGTGAAGTCCAAGCTGTGTCTTAGTGATCATCTATGGTGAATCTCCTATAAGGGTACTATTTAGAAAACTGCAACTTGTTCCAAGGGGATTCCAGAAGGAGTCAAAAGTACAGGAGGTCAAAGGAGAAAAAAGTGGGGAAAAGTTGAAGGAATAGGAAATAGAACACAATTGGTATAAAGAAAACATTTATTTAAAGAAATAAAGGCTGAAGAATTCTCAAACCTTTGGACATAGATGAACATTAAATTCAAGAACATCAAGATACCATGAATAAGATGATCTCCAAGAAATCTGCATGTAAAAAAACAAATTGAAAGATATACATTCAAAAGTATAACGTAAAACTGACTTGCTGTAGAGAAGAAAGTTCCCACACAATTGTCAAATGATTTCTCAACAGAAATCTTGAAGTCTAGAATAAAAGGAACAGTATCTACAAAGCACAAAAAGAAAACAAATGACAAGAATGCTTTCCCCCTTCCACATTAGTGTATATATTGGTATTGTTCTTGTTCAGGTCAAAGTTAAGCAGATGTTCTGGAGAGATGTCATGGCTGGAGATTCTCTTACATTTCAGAAGATACCATTTTATAGAAAGTCTCCTGTTTTATTAGTTCTTACATTCTTTCTGCCCCTTTCTGCACAATACCTGAGACTTAGATACTGTAATTGTATTTAGATGTGCCAGCCTTACATTTTTGAGAACTTGTGGATTTCTTTAAAACCTGTTACAAAGAGAAGTTTCACAAGACCTAAACCCTATACAAAGAATTGAGGAGAAATAAGGAATGCTGAGAGCAAGAGAATAACCTTCCCACCAACTATTTATCCAACATCAACTGGTAAGCTCTGAAACTATGTACATACAGGCAACAGGATATGAACTGATCATGTATTTTTATCTGCTATAACAACAATTATAAAAAAGTGGTTATAAATTTGAAAGAGAATACAGGGAAAGGTTTTGAAAATGAAAATGGAAAGAGAAATTATATAATTATATTTTAATATTAGATTAAAAACAAAGTAAATGCCAATGATATTAAAACCCCCAACCATAGTTGGATGTAATATACATGAAAAGAATAAATAAAAAACAAACAAACCCCCCAAATACTAAAACTCACCAAAACTGTCTTTCAAAGTGAGAAGAAAACACATTCCTAGACTCTGGACAAGTAAAAGTTTGCCAAGTTCCTTGAACTGAACCTGCTTTACATGTTCTCTTCTGTGATGTTCTCTGATGTGGGATAAGGTGGATATAGATGGTCCATATAAGGGGTGGTACTCTTAGTAGCTTATTTTCAGTATTTTAAAAAGTCATAAGTCTCTCTGCACTAACTACTACTGACAGAAATAAGAAGAGTCTTTGATCGAGTTTAAGAGCAGCACAAATCTCTAGATACAAATGTAAGTATTTAGAAGCAACTATACAAACATTAGATTCTCCTACTGTCTCTTAGGGCCTATGGTCTCCCTAACTATGCTTTTCTTCCCTCCCCCCCATGTTTATAGTATAAGACATGATTGCCTTCCTGTGGAACAACACCTCAGCTGTAATCAAGAGAATAGTTTGGTTTCTGTCATAAACTGTCTTGCTACTACTGCACCATTGGGCAGATTTTGCATAGCAGTCTGTATTGCAGTGATGAAAGTCTAGCCATGCTATTCTTCACCTTACACCTTTCTTGAGACAGAATTTCTTCTTATCTCAACGGCTTCTGTTAGGCTAGCTGACCCATAAGCTTCCATGAAGTATTTTTCCATCTTTGTCTCTCTCCTATTTTGTACTAAGAACACAAGGATTTCAGATTCATATTACATGGAATCTGGATGTTTACATTTAGGTTTTGATATCTGCACATCAAATGAGTAAAGTGAATAAATATTCACTGATCCATCTTCCCAGCCTATTGGCAGTGAAAGTTGATGTAAGTAATCTATTAGTAATCTGCTGTAGGTCAGTTATAATCAATTAGTGAAGGTGTAGAGCATAGGGATATTTTATTTGATCCCCAAATAACTCTTATAAGGCAAGGCAACTCTCAAAAACCAGAGAGGTTGGATGATCCCCTCATGCCTAGCTAAGGAGAACTCACATTAAGGAGCCCCCAAGAAGTAAAAACATACACTGATGGAAGTTGACCTTTCTTCTAACTCAAAAGAACATACTGGCTTCCTGATGGTGAAAAGTCCCATAAATATTTAGGAGATTCTGCAGTCTTGAAAGAGTTAGCCCTTAATTCAAACAACCACTTCTAGCCACTGGAGGCTGTAAAACTATACTAAATTAAGTATTTTAGATTCTACCAAAGAGCAGTTAATGTGAATTTGTGAGTGTGGGAAGAGGAGCACTAAGACATCACCACTTGTTTGTTTGCCAGAGAGGTTCTATATGGCAGGCAGTGTTGAGAACTCTGCAACTGGGCTACTTCTAATGGGAAAGGGAGCTTTATGTTGCAGATTAATTATTATCTAAGCCCTTTAATTAGACAAGGTATTTTAAAATCCGTTCACTTCTCTTTGAAAAAGACTTATTTTTATTTGTTTATGAGAGGGGGTAATGTAACAGAATGCAGTACCCATGGAGGCCAGAAGAAGAAGATAGCTTAGATCTCCTGGAGCCAGAATTGTAAGAGGTTGTGAACCACTCCACAAGAACATCTGAAACTAAACTCTGTTCTCTGTAAGACGAGCATGCTCAGATAGTCACTTTTCCCTGTGGTACCTCCTCCATTTACTTCTTGTCATTGACCTCTCTACATGAAAGGGCTACATGCAGAAATTTACTAAGAAGTGAAATCAACTCTTTTAGTCACAAAAGCAGGGACTGGAACTATGTATGCAAATCTTAATGCCCATCCATCCATATTATAACATTGTAAAGGTCCAAGAAAGTGTTGATCTCATTTAAATAATTTAGATTTATAAGAGAATTTTTTAAAAAAAATAATTAAACAAAGCTTTAGCTCAAAGAAAGCAGGAAGAAATCATGTTTTCTAGTTTCCAAAGATAGTCTGATCATCTAATTATGGTGGGCAAGGAAGAGTGATGGTAACATCTTGTATTACTTTTGGTGCTTATGCAGTATCCATGACTCGTAAATTCATAAGAAGAGAGCTTTCTTAAGCCCATGTCTTCTAGTAGCTTCACTGTTCACTCATCTAGAGTGGCTCCTTAAATACTTTTCTTTTTGACTGTCTTAAATTAACTATAAACAAGTGTATTTTCATAAGGCTTCTTAATATATCCTTAATTTTTTAGAAAATCCACCACCACTCTTTCCTTTCCCACATTCCCTTGCTCTGATCTTGCTTAAATCTTCAGTCTTTGGTATTCCTCCTTGGTTCTTTCATATAACATGTTTTCTACAATTCCCCTTGACTTTATTTTTACTTGATTTGTACATTTTTTCATGCACACTTTATTTTTGTTAACCCATTTCCTTGGTGCTAGTTTCCCCATCTCTAGCATTCCATAAGTTGTTTAAACCTTTCTCTTCTCCTGTCCTACTTTATTTCACCTATATTTTACTTTTCTTCCTTCCTAAATGTATCTTCTACCCAACAACAAATGTATAGTTTTGATGTTTTTAAAGATTTATTTATTTATTTATTTTATGAGTACATTGTTTCTGTCTTCAGACACACCAGAAGAGGGCATCAGGTCCCATTACAGATCGTTGTGAACCACAATGAGATTGCTGGGAATTGAACTCAGGACCTTCAGAAGAGCAGTCAGAGCTCTTAACCTCTGAACCATCTCCCCAACCCAAATGTATAGTTTCTTAGCTTCTGTATGCACTACAGTTTAAGGACACAAAACAAAATATTTAAAACAGGGCTTATATATGAGAGAACATTCTTTTGAGATCCAGATAACCCCACTCAACCTAATTTATCCATTTACATGAAAATTCTATGATTTCAGTTTTCTTTATAATTGACTAACAGCACATTGTGTATATGAATGGCATTTTTACTTTTGCTTCTTACCCATCAGTCCATGCACATTTAGGCTGATTTCATTTTTATTAGTTGTGAATAGAACAGCAATGGACATGGAAATGCCATTCTCTGTAATAAGATACAAAGTCCTATTTAGTGTATGCTCAGGATATAGCTAGATCATATAATAGTTCTATTTTTAGTGGTTTTTGTGTGTGTGTGTGTTTCTCAAATCTCAAGAATAGTTTCCAAAGTGGCTTTATTAGTTTAATGACTGTGAACAATAGTTTCCATATTCTTATACTCACATCAACATTTGTTGTCATTTGTGTTTCTAATTTGATACTACATACTTTTGTTGTCTTCTAACCTTCAGAAGTGCATGTGACCCATGTGCACTTTCAAGTGTACATACATATACAAAAATAAATAATTAAATAATAAATAAATAAATAAATAAATAAATATGCTGTTCTTACTTTTTCTTGAAGTCCATGACTGTCTTGGCTTCATATTTACTCCTAGAATCTGTCACTGTGCTGTACCCAATGAGTAGTTTTTAAATCAATAATCAGCTTTAAAAAGGATACATTTCATTTAAGGCCCTTTTAGAAAAAAAACATAATACCCTTTAAATGTGTGATAATTCCTTCCATGCCTTATGCCACAAAGTGTGTTGGAGCTCCTGAGGAATCAGCCTGCTTCCATTGTAGGCTTGAAAGCCATCTTATAGTAAAAACAATGAGGTTCATTCCTGTTTATGGTTAAGTCTGTGTCTCAAGGATTAGGCTCTGGTCCTTATGGCATACAACCTTAATTACAAGTGTTTTTGTATTGTCTGCTTCAGGAAACAGCATCCATGCCTTTGTTTCAAAAGCCATGGCCACCTTTTTATCACTACATTGTTATTATCTTGTTATGATTTCCATGTTCTGTCTAACTCAGTATGCCCTCTTGATTATGACCACCTTGTTATAAGCACAAAATAAAGAAAAAGAAAGGAAAAGAAAGGAAAGAAGAAAAGGGTTTGAAAGGGACATAAAGAGGGAGAGGAAAATAATGTTTATATATTCTCTATCTGAACGGTATATCTCTGAATTTAGGTTAGAATAAATCAGGGGACCTCTTTTGCAGAGTAGCAAAACTATATAGTAAATGATCAGAAGTTGTATCATTATACTCAGGACCTTCAAGTAGAGCCAAAGCAATAGCAGCTCATGGATACTCATCTATGCATTGTGCTGTTACTCAATAACTTTTTGCTACATAAGTAGGATAAAAAAGCTATCCCATACTTATTGTACATACTGACATAAAATATTTCATAAGCTGACCCTGTTAACTTTAATATACATTTATAAACTTTTAAGTTCACATACCTAAAACATTCTCTCAAATGTTTCCTACTTAAGACCTTAAAATTTT
This sequence comes from Apodemus sylvaticus, assembly GCF_947179515.1. Classification (NCBI taxonomy): domain Eukaryota; kingdom Metazoa; phylum Chordata; class Mammalia; order Rodentia; family Muridae; genus Apodemus; species Apodemus sylvaticus. The sequence continues at coordinate 54,344,737 of NC_067490.1, forward strand.
CTAGATAAGTTTCCTACACTCAACACTGTAATAATTCATGATTTAATTCTCTAAACTCATTTGAGTTGTTCATGGAATCAAGCCTTTGATTCTACTGATACTTTTCCATTAAGACTATAAGCTGATTCCTTTACTCAGCAGTTGCCAGATTCACCACTGAGTTGCAGCATCAAATTCAATCTGGCTAGGAAGGTCTACTCTGCAGGCCTAGGGGAAGCTAAGCAGCTCCTTCCTCTTCATCTGAAAGGTCCAGACCCATATGCACATAAACCTCCTGCTTGGCAATTTGCACAGCAGCATGAAGTCCTAGATACAGAAGGCTGGGAAACTTCTGGCTGTCCCCAGGAACTGGTGTTGAAGTTTCCACTTCATGAAAGATGAGTCTGAGACATCAGAAATAAAAACTGTATAGAAATGTTTAACTCCAATGTTGTCCAGGAAATAGTATAGGTGAAATTGCTAAAGTGCTAAGCAGGGACTATGATTTGGTAAAGGAGGCAAGCGTTCTTGACTGTCCACAGACTCAGTGAAGAGCTGAAGTTAAGGAACTTTGCATAATTTCTTTCGTTATATAATACTACTATCCTCTTTTGTAGTGAACATACTAACTGATCATCTGAATTTTGGATGTTGAAGACATAAAGGAAGATAAGGAATTGACATGTGCTTAGCACCAGCATTGTGCCACACAGTCCCTTTCAGAAATGAGGCCACTGTGGCTCAGGCAAGTTAACTCATTACCATATATGCATCAGAGCCAAATATCTAAGCAGGAGTTTCCTAAAAGTGTTAGAAAATAATAATATTTTTTAAAAAATGTATAAGAAAAAATATGATGTGTTCACCTTTGGTGAGAAGACTAGACTGGAATAAAATCGTAACTGGAGTAGAGAAAGAGAGGCAAGAATTGTAAAGAAAGATTCCAAACCAGGATCAAAGATCAAGATGGCTTCCACCAATCAGGGACTAGAGTAGGTTGATCTAGAGAAGTTGATCTGATTTCAGTAGTCTCATTTTGATGGCAGTGGCCATAGTAATGAACAGAAGGTATCTTACAGAAGAGTCTGTTCGAACAACTACAACATGGTTAGAACATGGCATATGCTAAATTTAAAAAAAAAAAAGGAAATGAATGATGGCAATGTTGTGAAGGATACAAAACAGTAAGAATTCAAAATATGTGCTTGTCCTAGAAATTGAAAAAAAATCCCACTCACTTGTCATAAAAGAACTTCAAATCCAAACACAATAAGACTGCTTCCTTTTTATTATTATTAATCATTCCATTCATTTACATCTCTGATATCTCCTTTCCCAGTTACCCCCCCACAAACCCCACATCCCACATTTGCCCTCACCCCCCTCCTCTTTGCCTCTATGATGGTACTCCTCCACCCACCCTCTCTCACCCCACCTTTCCAGCATCTTCCTATGCTGGGGCATCAAACCTCCACAGGACCAAGGGTTTCACCTCCCACTGATGTCAGATAAAGCCATCCTCTGCTACATATGTATCTGGAGCCATTGGACCCTCCCTGTACACTGCTTCATTGGTGATCTAGTCTGGGTGGTCTGACCAGCCAACATTGTTCATCTTATGGAGTTGCAATCCCCCTCTACTCCTCTAGTCCTTCAGCCAGCTGCCCCACTGGGGTCCCGAAGCTCAATCTGATAGATAGCTTCAGGCATCCACATCTGCATTGGCCAGTTGCTGGCAGAACCTCCTAAGAAATAGCCACAGCATGTTCCTGTCAGCAAGCCATCTTGGCAACAGCAACAGTGTTAGGGTTTTGGTGTCTGCAGACAGGATGGTTCCCCAGGTGGGGTGGTCCCCAGATGGCTTATTACCCCAATTAAAATACCTCTTATCAAAGGAAAAGTGTTGGTGAGTGATAGGCTATTTCTTTGCCATTAAAAAAAAGCCAGTTTAGGCCAGATTAGATTGTATTAAAGGCAGGTTTATTGGAAAGCTGTACTCAGGCCCCAAGGATCAAGGCTAGGGAAGTTACCATGGGAAAATGGGAGTAGGGGAGAGTTAGAGAAAAAGAGAAAGAGAAAAAGTTGTGGGTACACAAAGAAGAAAAGAAAAGAGGAGGAGGAGGAAGAGGAGGAGGAGGAGGACAGAGCAAAAGTGACTGGATTGCATAAAGAGGAGTATCTCTGGGAGGGGCAGCCCAGCCCCTGGACTGAAAAGTTCAGGGGTGGGATCGGGGTATGCCAGGTAGGGACTGAAGGATGCTGAGAGGACCTGGAAGCCAGGTCTGCTTTGGTTCCAGGTCTGAAACCAAACTGAAAATGTGAAAAAATGGGGCTTGTATATTGTTGTTGCAAATAAGAAATAATCCAGTCCTTGTGGTAAGCAGCACAGAGCTACCATCTGACATAGCCATTTTACTTCTGTGAGTATGAAAGGAAATCAGTTTCTCAAAGAGACATCTGCACTCCCTTCTTTATTTTAGCTAAAGTCACAATGCTAATAACCAGATGAATAACGAAAGTGTGGTTTACAGACACAATAGACTAAGCCATCAAAAGAACAAAATCTCTCACTTCGAGCAATGTGATGAGAACAGAAAGATTATTCTAAATGAAGTGACTGAGACACAACCACAAATGCCTCAGGTTGTTACCTGTTGTGTCTGATAATGTTAATTTCATAGAGATAAAAACTAGATTAGAAGTCACTAGGTGTTAGGAAAGGCAAAGTGGGTAGGAAGGACAGAGGAAGGGTGGATAGTGGGTATCAGCGTACAGATATATAGGATGATGTCCTACAGCATAATAAGGTGATGGCAGTTTATGAAAATGTATTTACTTTATAATGGACAAAGTACAGAGGACTTTGAAGCTTCCTAGCAGAAAGGAATAGTTATTTGAAGATTTAGAAATGATGCATATTCTAACTTGATCATTGTAAACTGTGTTCATATATAGAACATCACACAGTATATCAGAAGTATATACAATCATTGTTAACCAAAATAATACATAGATATTTTAGAAGACTCCCTGGAAGAAATAAAAGGCAAAGAAATTAATCACAGATAGATTGAGAAATTAGTAATGATAGTGTCAACTGTTAAATAATTCATTTCTAAGTGCTTTCATATACTCAACTAATGGTCACAATAATCTCAGAGGCAGGCCATCTTATCTTCACTTCACAAGAAAATTAATAATGAAGGTTCATGTAAAGCTAGGATGAGAACAAGACATCTGGCTGCAGCTTCCATCTTAACTTTCAAAGCACACTTAAAACATCAACATGAGGTCAGAAACTATCTCTTGTAATTTTTTTGGGTTCCTATTATAGAAATTCAAAGAGGTGTAGATTTCACTTAAAGAAAAGAGGTATGGAAGTGAATTATGTGTAGATTATGGATGTATACTATCTAAAATAAAGGTACAATGAACGACCAATAAATATTCAAGTAATACAAATTGATACCCAGGCCAGGGCTTTGATGAAAGCTAGCTAGCAACATGCACACCAGCTTAAACACACAAATAATGTCACTCCATTCTTCCACTGACTGGAGCAGATAAATGTAGGGTCTTAAGAATTTTTGTTGGATTCAGAGTGGAAGCTAAGAAAACTTACTTCAGACACAGATGCTTTAAAATGAAAGCCTTTTTCCTCTTCAAATTCAGGGAGGTGGCCCATTTGGGAAATGAACTGTGTCCCAAAAAGAAGATTGTACAATACTTTTATAGAGTGGGAACACAAAGCAAGGAGAAGTGAGGTGGATTGTTGCACTGACCAATCATATTTTGACACAAAGAAGTTAATGTTGGTGACTGGGCCTTGACCTGGTTTCAGAGTCCTTGATTCAGCTATTGCAGTCAAGTCCTTCTGGATTCTGGTCAAAAACTTAGAATGATAAGTGTCTTAGTCAGTGTTTCTACTCCTGCACAAACATCCTGACCAAGAAGCAAGTTGGGGAGGAAACAGTTTATTCAGCTTATACTTCTGCATTGCTGTTCATCACAAAAGGAAGTCAGGACTGGAACTCAAGCAGGAGCTGATGCAGAGGCCACGGAGAGATGTTCCTTTACTGGCTTGCTTCTGCTGGCTTGCTCAGCCTGCTCTCTTATAGAACCCAAGACTACCAGTCCAGGGATAGTGCCACCCACAAGGGGTTCTCCCCCTTGATCACTAATTGAGAAAATGCCTCACAGTTGGATCTCATGGAGGCACTTCCCCAACTGAAGCTCCTTTCTCTGTGATAACTCCAGCCTTTGTCAAGTTGACACAGAAAACCAGCCAGTACAATTGACCCTTGTCAACTTGACACACAAACACATCACTATTAAGCCTCAACCCTTGCTTTCTTAGTCATCTCCAAGATCTAAATTACTTTAAAAATCCCACAGTATTTACATATTAAAAGTTCAATCACTTTAAAATGTCCAATATCTTTAAAATACAAAGTCTTTTAAAAATTCAAAGTCTCTTAACTGTGGGCTCCACTAAAATCCTTTCTTCCTTCAAGAGGGAAACATATCAGGGCACAGTCACAACCAAAAGCAAAACTCAGACGCCAATGGTTCAATGTCTGGCATCCAACTCACAATCTTCCAGGCTCCTCCAAGGGCTTGGATCATATCTCCAGCTCTGCCCTTTGTAGCACACAGCTTGTCTTCTAGGCTCCAGCTCCCTGTACTCCACTGCTGCTTCTATTCTTGGTGGTCATTGCATGGTACTGGCATCTCCAAAGCACTGCTATCTTCCACTGTAATTAGGCTTCACCAATAGCCTCTCATAGGCTCTCTTCGTGGTGACAAGCCTCTGCTCCTATGCACGACCCCTTCAAGTCCTGGGCCATCAATTGCAACTGAGGCTGCACCTTCACCATTGGCCTTCTGTGGCCTCTCACTGTGTCGGGAGCCTCAACTGCTCTTCATGATCCCTTTATGCCTTCAAAACCAGAACCATCTGGGTGACTCTTACACAGTACCAAGTTCAGCCACAGCACAAAATACAACTGTGGCTATCTCTGGAACACAGTCTCTGTGCTCTCAGAAAACACTTACCAGAAGATTTCGCCTCAGTGATGCTGGTTTCTTCTTAATCACTACTAATTTCTTAGCTCCAGCTAACTAGCATCAATAGTTCCAGTAACACAAAGGTTTGCTTTAGTGGTTCTGGTATCTTGTTACTCACAGCTGATTCTTCAGCCCCAGCTAACCAAAACCACAGAATCTTCACAATCGAAACATAGCCCTGATAAATGTCTTTAGTCTTCCCTCTGAAATTTCACAAGTCAGGCCTCCATCTTCTGCAATGTTATCAACATTATCTTCTAAGCTCCTACAGAACATTCCACAGAACTCTTAACACCGAATGGATCATTTAGCCCAAAGTTCCAAAGTCCTTCCACAGTCCTCCCCAAAACATTGTCAGGTTGTCACAGGAATACCCCACTATGCTGGTACCAATTTGTCTTAGTCAGGGTATCTATTCATGCACAAACATCATGACCAAGAAGCAAAAGGAAGTCAGGACTGGAACTCAAGCAGGAGATGATGCAGAGGCCATGGAGAGATGTTCCTTACTGGCTCGCTTCTGCTGGCTTGCTCAGCCTGCTCTCTTATAGAACCCAAGACTACCAGCCCAGGGATAGTGCCACCCACAAGGGGTCCTCCCGCTTGATCACTAATTGAGAAAATACCTCACAGTTGGATCTCATGGAGGTATTTCCCCAACTGAAACTCCTTTCTCTGTCATAACTCCAGCTTGTGTCAAGTTGACACACAAAACCAGCCAGTACAATAAGGGAACAAAGAAACATGCAAGCTACATGTAGTCAATTAAGTAAATACAGGTAATACATTCACTATTGTGTACCTTAGTTTATATAATAGCACAACATCAACTTTCCTCTTTACATCCTTACTGGATAACAGTCAAACATGAAACACGTGAAGAAGAGGAGGAGTTGGTTCTGGGGCCGGGCAACATGATCTCAGTTTTGATCCTTCCAGCAAGATGGAACTTGTTCCTGAGATGGCCACACATAGGAAACTGTCTCCTAACATTTTGTAGTGAGAATTTTTACTTTGTGTTCTGGCATCCTCAGTGGCCTGGACCCTCCTGGCACAAGGTAAGTATTTAATAAATATTTTTCTTATCAAAAGAGATAGGAAAAGTGATTTTGTAACTTGGAAACATGGAAGTGGAAAATGGCAGGACTGCTACAATGCTTTGCTGAAATAGTGAAAATTGATGCTTGTAGTGTGTAATTACTAAAACAATCCACCTAAAGCCTGCTACTTACCTGTCAATGCAGTCTCTCCTGCCCCATTGGGAGCTGCAAGCATGGTCTTCCCAGTTTCCTGCCCCCTGCCAATCCCTGCAGCTAGCCTGCTGAGTCTGTCAACCTCTGACCCTAAACCTCTATCCCCTTATAATTAAGACTCGAGAGGCTTGAAATTTATCAGTCAGATTTATTACAGTAAATTTTCAACCCCCAAATGCCCACATGAAGAACTCAAAATCAATTGATATTGATAAAAGCTGCCTATCTAGATTGGACAAATGTGCTATATATATTATATTGCTCTTCCATGATATCCATAGCTATCTGTCGCTATTTCACACTATGTGGATCCAGAACATCTTATTCCTCCATCTTTCTCTGTCCTTCTCTCTTCTCTCTATCTCCCTGTTCCCTCTCTAAAAATTTTAGCCCCACCTTATTTTTTTTAAGGAAAATAAAAACACTTTATGATAAAAATTAAAGATTTACATGGAAAATATTTCACATAAACATGTTAAAATTGACATTCTTATGGAAAATTAAAGGGGAAAGTGTTAGACATGTAAAACATTGCTAAATTAATTGAAATATGAGATAGAAACATTTTATGATAGAATTGAAGATTTACATGGAAAATATTTCTGATAAAATTGTAGAAAAATGTGAAAAACATGTTAGAATTCAAGGTTATCATGGAAAATTTTATATAGATATAATAAAAGTATTCCTAAGTTGATTGAACGTGGAATTATAAACATTTTCTGATTAACATGAAAATTTACATGGAGAATATTTCTGATAAATTTGAATAAATATATTATCATGGAAATTATATAGATAAAATGATAATAAAATCATTTTATTCATAAAGATTATCATGATAAAGATTCCATGATAACAATTATAATGGAAATTATATAGATAAAATGATAATAAAACATAAAGATACATCTAAGTTGATTGAAGGTGGAATTGTAAACATTTTCAGATAACATTGAAGATTTACATGGAAAATATTTTTGGTAAAATTCAAGAAATAAATAGACAAACAGGTTAAAATTGAGCATTTCATGGAAAATTTTACGCATAAAATGGTAGATATAAAAACACTTTCTAAATTAATTGAAGGTTGAATTAGAAACATTTGTGATAAAATCAAAGATTTACATTGAAAACATTTCTGATAAAATAGAGGAAGTATATAGAAAGGCATTAAAACTGAAGATTATCATGAAAAATAATGCAGATAAAATGGTAGACATAAAAAATTACTAAATTAAAGGGGGAATTATAAACATTTTTTGATAAAATTGAAGATTTAGATGAGAAATATTTTGTTAGTCTATGTCTTTATATTGGGGAGTTGAGTCCATTGTTGTTAAGAGATATTAGGGAATAGTGATTGTTGCTTCCAGTTATTTTTCATTTTTATGTTTGTGTGGGTATCTTCTTTTGGGTTTATTGGAAGAAGATTGCTTTTTTGCTTTTTCTAGGGTGTAATTTCCCCTCTTGTGTTGGCATTTTCCACCAATTATCCTTTTTAGGGCTGGATTTGTGGAAAGATATTGTGTAAATTTGTTTTTATTATGGAATATCTTGGTTTCTCTATCTATGATGATTGAGAGTTTTATTGGGTATAGTAGGCTGGGCTGGCATTTGTGTTCTCTTATGGTCTGTATGAGGTCTGCCCAGGATCTTCTAGCTTTCATTGTCTCTGGTGATTAGTCTGGTGTGATTCTGATAGGTCTGCCTTTATAAGTTACGTGCTCTTTTTCCCTTACTGCTTTTAATATTCTTTGTTTAGTGAATTTGGTGTTTTGATTATTATATGCTGGGAGGAGTTTCTGCTCTGGTCCAGTCTGTTTGGACTTCTGAAGGCTTCTTGTATGTTCATGGGCATCTTTCTTTAGGTTAGGGAAGTTTTCTTTAAGAATTTTGTTGAAGATAATTACTGGGCATTTAAGTTGGAAACCTTTGCTCTCAACTATGCCTATAATCCTTATGTTTGGTCTTCTTATTGTGTCCTGGAGTTACTGGATGTTTTGGGTTACCAGATTTATGCATTTTGCATTTTATGTGACTATAGAATCAATGTTTCCCTGGTATCTTCAGCATGTGAGGCTCTTTCTTCTATCTGTTGTAATCTGTTTTTGATGCTTGCATCTATGACTCCTGAATTTTTTCCAAGGTTTTCTATCTTCAGAGATGTCTCACTTTGTGGTTTCTTTATTGTTTCTACTTCCACTTTTAGATCCGGGATGGTTTTGTTCAATTCCTTCACTTGATTGTGTTTTCCTGTAATTCTTTAAGGGATTTTTGTGTTTTCTCTTTAAGGGCTTTTACCTGTTGACTGATGTTCTCCTGTATTTCCTTAAGGGAGCTATTTAAGTCTTTATTGAAGCTCTCTATAAGCATCGTAAGATACTATTTTAAATCCAACTCTTGCTTTTCCAGTGTGTTGGGGTATCCGGGACTTGCTGTGGTGGGAGAACTGGATTCCGATGTTGTCATGTGGCCTTGGCTTCTGTTGGTAGGGTTCTTGGGTTTGCCTTTTGCCATCTGGTTATCTCTGGTTCTAGCTGGTATTGTTGTCTCTGGAGTTTCTTCCTCCTGTGGGCCTGTAAGCCTGTGTCCTTACTCTTCTGAGCTCAAAAATGAAAGCACTGCTGGGAGATCTCTCTCTCCTGGAAGGCTATGTACAGAAGGCTGTGGAGTTTCCCAGCTTCCTGGTGCAAATGGTGGGAGGAAGACTTTCCTCCTGGCTGCTCCACTAATCTTAGGCCCTGTGTGCTCCTAGCAGCTCCCCTCCAGAGAGAAGGTGGAGATATCACCTCTGTGCTCAGAAGTGAAAGTGCTGCTGGGCGATCACTCTCTTCTGGCACACTGTGCACAGAAGGCTGTGGAGTCTCCTGGTGCCAATGAAGGCAGGAAGACTTCTTTCCCAGCTGCTCCACTGATCTTATGCACCACCTTCTTTTTCCATTGCCCAATCACAGGCTCTAGCCTTATCTTTCATTTGACCTCACCTGTGTATTGGCAGCACTCTATGTATGCTAAAATGTTCTTCTCCTGAATTAGCATCTTTCTTTAACATTATATATTGTGAATGGCCTCCTTAATTTTTCTCTAGCAGATATATATTGTTTGTCCAGAAGTAGCCTTTTCTTAGTCACTCAACTTTCTGTCCCAGGTGGTCCAACTGGAAGTATCAGTGACATCCCTTTCCTGCTGGGATGTGCCATAGAGAACACTCAGCTACCATACTCTCTTCTCCACCAGCTCAGTTAAGTTAGAGTCCTAAAGATGGCTGACTGCACACTTCAATATTATTTCTGCCAAGACATGAGAGAGAGGATGTTATAGATACTCCCAGTTATCTTTCCCCCTAAATCACAAGACTGCCTACAAAATAATCTCATTTTACAAAGAAGATAAGATTGAAATGTGGAAAGAGATTTTGGTTGCCTGATACCTTAGTCTGTGCAATATAGTGTGCTCATGGCCCCCTTCCATTGTGGAGATATTTAATTTAGTTTTTGTCTGGGCAGAGTTCACATAGAAGCCCTACCTGTCTCCATGCAAGGAAGCACAGGTGAGAAGAGTAAGATATAAAGAGACCTGCCTGCTGCCACTGCATATAGATGAGTGAAGAACACCCAGAGCCTGCCAATATACTCACAGCAAGAGCCACTACAATGTACTGGACAGATGGAAATGAAACAGAAGTGGAATATAGTTATAACAGTTATGTAAACTATAAGATATGATATATATTAATGACATCTAGTCCATCAATTTTGTCAAGTTATGAATATTACTCTGACATCTATCCTAAATTAAAGAGTTCACAATTCCATACCTGAATTATGTTTTGATTTTAACTTGCATTATCATCTGAAAACCACACTTTCTAATGTAGATCATTTTCCTTAATGTAAAACAACTTAAGTTTGATTATGGGACTATAACTAGTCTTCAACTTAGTCAGAGATCTCAGAAAGAATTAAACATTACCTGAAAATGTAGGATGCACAAAGACATAGCTTCTAAATCTTCAAAAATTTGTAGAGACAGTTGGCTGCCTAAACAGTCTCCTATATTCCTCTTAATGTTAGGGCTTCTGTCTTTAGCTTTCTGATCCAGAGCCATCTGACAACATTAAGTGAAACAGGAATTACGAAGGAATAGCTTACCCTGTATTGGCAGAGGTAAGCTGTCAACTATCTCTGTCTTTTCTTAGACAGTATTTTTTTTGTCTGTAGATAAATTAGGACAATTCTTGCCCATTGGCTGCCTTGTCACAATTGGAGCAACTACATTTGGAGTTATTGATACTCAATATCTCCTTTGAAGTATGAAGGGGGTACCTCAGGGGCAGACACGTCTCCTAGTCAAAAGATATACTTATGAAGAAATGATTTAAAATGTCATATTTTGTGGATCTCAGATATTTTAAAAAACCATTTATTTACATATATAGCATATCTGAACAATTAAACCTTGAATACTCTTAGTTATTTACTACTTGAATAATGTTGAAAACACTTATAATTAAATCATAATCTAATACTACAATAAGTTTCGTATGTGACATTTTAATTTTGTTTTTTAATCATTTTGAAGAGTTTGTAATAGCAGCTATTAGAAGGGCTAGGTATAAGCCTTATATTCTTAAATGAGTTGCATAGGCACAATGCCTATCTGAAACTAGCAAAATTAATTTTAAATTTTGTATCAATATACCAAAATTTATACCTTATACTTCTATCTATCTATCTATCTATCTATCTATCTATCTATCTATCTTCTATACCAATGTAAGAAATATAACTTCAATTCTGTATCAAAATTTAGAGATTTCTACAAAGGTAAGATTATGGTTATAAAATGTTTTCTATAAGAGTAACTAATATATATATAATTTCTTATAATATTACTCTATCCTTTTTTCTTTCAACCCCCTTCCCTTTACCTAAGAAGGAAAGGATAGAGAAGAAGAAAGAAACGGAATTGCAGGAATCCCCACGCTCTCTGTCCAAAATTATGACTATTTCAAATTATCTCTTAAAATGACAACATAAAGTAACTCTAACCAGACACTCAAATCCAAGGAATAGGGATGATAACTCTGTATGGCTTCTTCCTGCTAAGTGGGCAATTATAATATAAATTTTACACACACTCACACACACACACACATATATGTAATTTTTAAGAGTTAAGGAGGAGCAGGGAAATTGGAAATATCAATTAGACTTAAAAAGGCTAGCTTTAGCATCGGTTATCCAGTCTCTGCATGCTTAGAAGATTCAGGGCTTGACTAAAGTTCTAACTGGTGCCATTTAAAAGGCTGAATGAACCAAAGTCATCAGGAATTAGTGACTATTCTTGAGGGGTTTTTTGGGAGCAAGTCTCTGGAATAGCTTCAGGGAGCAGGGAACTAGAACAGCAGGCCATTTCAGAATCCCCAAGGACAAATCTTATCATAGCTATATCTTGGTGTTTTATTTTGTAATATGACTCTCACAACCAAATCTTTTAGTTCTATAAAGGTATTTGTTGGGACTGTGCAAGGGACACAGATTAGTTAAGGATGAATTTTTACTCCTTGTTTGAGCAGGTAAAAGACTTTCTTTTTTTATTGATATATTTTTAATTTACATTTCAAATGATTTCCCCTTTTCTAGGTCGCCACTCCCCGCAAGTCCCATAAGCCCTCTTCCCTCCCACTGTTCCTCCCTCCATCTACCCCTTCCTGTTTCCCTGTTCTGGTATTCTCCTATACTGTTGCACTAAATCTTTCCAGAACCAGGGGCCACTTCTCCATTCTTTTTGGACATCATTTAATAAGTGGATTATGTCTTGGGTATTCAAAGTTTCTAGGCTAATATCCACTTATCAGTGAGTGCATACCATGATTGATCTTTTGAGACTGGGTTACCCCACTTAGTATGATGTTCTCCAGCTCCATCCATTTGTCTAAGAATTTCATGAATTCATTGTTTCTAATGGCTGAATAGTACTCCATTGTGTAAATATACCACATTTTTTTGTATCCATTCCGCCTTTGAAGGACACCTGAGTTCTTTCCAGCTTTTGGCTACTACAAATAGGGCTGCTATGAACATAGTGGAACATGTGTCCTTATTGCATGCTGAAGAATCCTCTGGATATATGCCCAGGAGTGGTATAACCGGGTCCACCGGAAGTGTCATGCCCAGTTTTCTGAGGAACCACCAGACTGATTTCCAAAATGGTTGCACCATCTTGCATTCCCACCAGCAGTGGAGGAGTGTTCCTCTTTCTCGACATCCTTGCCAACACCTGCTGTCTCCTGAGTTTTTGACCTTAGCCATTCTGACTGGTGTGAGGTAAAATCTCAGGGTTGTTTTGATTTGTATTTCCCTAATGATTAATGATGTTGAACATTTCTTAAGGTGTTTCTCAGCTCTCCGAAGTTCTTCATGTGAAAATTCTTTGTTTAGCTCTGTACCCCATTTTTTAATGGGGTTATTTGGTTCTCTGGGTTTTACCTTCTTGAGTTCCTTGTATATATTAGATATTAGTCCTCTGTCAGATTTAGGGTTGGGAAGATCCTTTCCCAATCTGTTGGTTGACCTTTTGTCCTTTTGACAGTGTCCTTTGCCTTACAGAAACTTTGTAGTTTTATGAGGTCCCATTTGTCAATTCTTGATCTTAGAGCGTAAGCTATTGGTGTTCTATTCAGGAACTTTTCCCCTATGCCCATGTCCTTAAAGGTCTTCCCCAGTTTCTTTTCTATTAGTTTCAGTGTGTCAGGTTTTATGTGGAGGTCCTTGATCCATTTAGAGTTGAGCTTAGTACAAAGAGATAAGAATGGATCTGATTCACATTCTTCTGCATGCTGACCTCCAATTGAACCAGCACCATTTGTTGAAAAGACTATCTTTTTTCCACTGGATGCTTTCAGCTGCTTGTTGAGAATCAAGTGACCATAGGTGTGTGGGTTCATTTCTGGTTCTTCAATCCTATTCCATTCATCTGCTTGCCTGACATTGTTCCAATACCATGCAGTTTCTAACACTATTGCTCTGTAGTAAAGTTTAAAGTCTGGGATACTGAATCCCCCTGAAGTTTTTTTACTGTTGAGAATAGTTTTAGCTATCCTGGTTTTTTTGTTATTCCAGATGAACTTGAGAATTGCTCTTTCTAACTCTATGAAGAACTGGGTTGGGATTTTTATGGGAATAGCATTGAATCTGTAGATTGCCTTTGGCAAGATGGCCATTTTAACTACATTAATCCTGCCAATCCACGAGCCTGGAAGATTTTTCCATTTTCTGAGATCTTCAATTTCCTTCTTCAGAGATCTGAAGTTCTTGTCATATAGGTCTTTCACTTGTTTGGTTAGAATCACCCCAAGATACTTAATGCTGTTTGTACCTATTGTGAAGGGAGTCATTTCCCTAATTTCTTTCTCAGTCTGCTTATCCTTTGAATATAAAAAGGCTACTGATCGTCTTGCATTGATTTTGTAGCCAGCCACTTTGCTGAAGTTGTTTATCAGCTGTAGGAGTTCTCTAGTAGAGTTTTTTTTTTTTTGGGTCACTTAAGTATACTATCATATCATCTGCAAATAGTGATAGTTTGACTTCTTCCTTTCCAATCTGTATCCCCTTGACCTCCTTATGTTGTTTAATTGCTCTAGCTAGGACTTCAAGAACTATATTGAAAAGATATGGAGAGAGGGGGCAGCCTTGTCTAGTCCCTGATTTTAGTGGGATTGCTTCAAGTTTCTCTCCATTTAGTTTGATGTTGGCTACCAGTTTGCTGTATATTGCTTTTACTATGTTTAGATATGGACCTTGAATTCCTGTCCTTTCCAAGACTTTATCATGAAAGGATGCCGAATTTTATCAAATGCTTTTTCAGCATCTAATGAAATGATCATGTGGTTTTTTTTCTTTGAGTTTGTTTATGTACTGGATAGCATTTATGGATTTCCTAAAATGAACCATCCCTGCATCCCTGGGATGAAGCCTACTTGATCATGGTGGATGATCATTTTGATGTGTTTTTGGATACGGTGGGCAAGAATTTTATTTAGTATTTTTGCATCGATATTCATAAGGGAAATTGGCCTGAAATTCTCTTTCTTAGTTTGAACTTTGTGTGGTTTTGGTATCAGTGTAATAGTGGCTTCGAAGAAGGAGTTGGGTAGTGTTCCTACTGTTTGTATTTGGTGGAAAAGTTTGAAGAGCATTGGTGTTAAGTCTTCTTTGAAGGTTTGATAAATTCTGCACTGAAACCATATGGTCCTGTGCTTTTTTTGGTCAGAAGTCTATCTATGACCCCCTTCTATTTCTTTGCGGGTTATGGGTGTGTTTAGATGGTCTATTTGATCCTGGTTTAATTTTGGTATTTGGTATCTGTCTAAGAAAATATCCATTTCCTCCAGATTCTCCAGTTGTGTTGAGTACAGGGTTTTGTAGTAGGATCTGATGATTTTTTGAATTTCCTCGGTTTCTGTTGTAATATCTCCATTTTCATTTCTAATTTTGTTAATTTGGATACTTTCTCTGTGCCCTTTGGTTAGTCTGGCTAAGGGTTTATCTATCTTGTTGATTTTTTCAAAGAACCAGCTTTTGCTTTTGTTGATTCTTTGTATGGTTCTCTTGGTTTCTACTTGATTGATTTGAGCCCTGAGTTTGATGATTTCCTGTCTTCTTATCCTCCTGGGTGAAGTAGCTTCTTTTTGTTCTAGGGCTTTCAGTTGTTCTGTTAATCTTCTAGTGTATGCTCTCTCGAATTTATTTTTGGAGGCACTCAAAGCTATGAGTTTTCCTCTTACCACTGCTTTCATTGTGTCCCATAGATTTGTGTATGTTGTGCTCCCCTTGTTCCATATTCTTGTCAGCGTGAGATGTCACTTGTGTTAGTGATCTTAGTCATTATGACAGATATAAAAAAAGTAATTTTAATTTCCATTTTCTTGATGGCTAAATATGTTGACCATTTCTTTAAGTATTTCTCATTCATTTTGGTTTCCTCTATAAAATTCTCTCTTTAGACCTATACTAGATATTTAAAATTGGATTATTTGTTTTTTGATACAAGTTTTTTGCATACTTCATATATTTTGGATATCAACCTCCTCCTCCTCCTCCTCCTCCTCCTCCTCCTCCTCCTCCTCCTCCTTCTTCTTCTTTTGTTTTTTTGGATTTTTTTTCGAGATAGGGTTTCTCTGTATAGCCCTGGCTGTCCTGGAACTCATTCTGTAGACAAGGCTGGCCTTGAACTCAGAAATTTGCCTGCCTCTGCCTCCCAGAGTGTTGGGATTACAGGTGTGTGCCACCACTGCCCGGCTGGATATCAACCTTCTGATGTGGAGTTGGTCATAACCTGTTCCCACTCTATAGGCTGCCATTTTTTTTCCAATTGATGGTGTCTTTTTCTTTAAAAAAGACTTTCTTTGTTCCTCTGTCATATCAGATGAAGAAATGGGTGTAGATGCAAGAAGCGACAGATCTCCACCACACTGTGCTGATGAGTAACCATCTAGATATCAAGTATCCTAAAATGTTTTTTCTTAGAGCAGCCACTCATGCTGTGATCTGGGGATCAATTTTTGTATGTAGTAGAAGGATGATTCCTATTTTTGCATTCATTCTGTTCATCTGTGTCTTTTTATTGGCCAAATGAGTCCATTTGAGAGATATAAATGATCATTGATTCTTTTTTTTTTTAATTTTTTTTATTCGTTATATTTTTTATTTACATTTCAAATGATTTCCCCTTTTTAGACCCCCACTCCCCGGAAGTCCCATCTGTCCCCTTCCCTCCCCCTGTTTTCCCACCCAACCCTTCCCACTTTCCTGTTCTGGTTTTGCCATATACTGCTTCATTGAGTCTTTCCAGAACAAGGGGCCACTCCTCCGTTCTTGTACCTCATTTGATGTGTGGATTATGTTTTGGGTACTCCAGTTTTCTAGGTTAGCACCCACTTATTAGTGAGTGCATACCATGATTCATCTTTTGAGTCTGGGTTACCTCACTTAGTATGATGTTCTCCAGCTCCATCCATTTGCCTAAGAATTTCATGAATTCATTGTTTCTAATGGCTGAATAGTACTCCATTGTGTATATATACCACATTTTTTGCATCCACTCTTCTGTTGAGGGATATCTGGGTTCTTTCCAGCTTCTGGCAATTATAAATAGGGCTTCTATGAACATAGTGAAACATGTATCCTTATTACATGCTGGGGAATCTTCTGGGTGTATGCCCAGGAGTGGTATAGCAGGATCTTATGGAAGTGAGGTGCCCAGTTTTCTGAGGAACCACCAGACTGATTTCCAGAGTGGTTGTACCAATTTGCAACCCCACCAACAGTGGAGGAGTGTTCCTCTTTCTCCACATCCTCGCCAACATCTGTTGTCTCCTGAATTTTTAATCTTAGCCATTCTGACCGGTGTTAGGTGAAATCTCAGGGTTGTTTTGATTTGCATTTTCCTAATGACTAATTAAGTTGAACATTTTTTAAGATGCTTCTCCGCCATCTGAAGTTCTTCAGGTGAAAATTCCTTGTTTAACTCTGTATGCCATTTTTTAATAGGGTTATTTGGTTTTCTAGAGTCTAACTTCTTGAGTTCTTTATATATATTGGATATTAGCCCTCTATCTGATGTAGGGTTGATGAAGATCTTTTCCCAATTTGTTGGTTGCCGACTTGCCCTTTTGATGGAGTCCTTTGCCTTACAAAAACTTTGTAATTTTATGTGGTCCCATTTGTCAATTCTTGATCTTAGAGCATAAGCTATTGGTGCTCTGTTCAGGAACTTTCCCCCTGTACCCATGTCCTCAAGAGTCTTCTCCAGTTTCTTTTCTATTAGCTTCAGAGTGTCTGGCTTTATGTGGAGGTCCTTGATCTATTTGGAATTGAGCTTAGTACCAGGAGACAAGGATGGATCAATTCCCATTTTTCTGCATGCTGACCTCCAGTTGAACCAGCACCATTGTTGAAAAGGCTATCTTTTTTCCATTGGATGTTTTCCGCACCTTTGTCGAGGATCAAGTGGCCATAGGTGTGTGGGTTCCTTTCTGGATCTTCAATCCTGTTCCATTGATCTGCTTGCCTGTGACTGTACCAATACCAAGCAGTTTTTAACACTGTAGTATTGCTCTGTAGTATTGCTTGAGGTCAGGGACACTGAAACCCCCAGAATTTCTTTTATTGTTGAGAAGAGTTTTAGCTATCCTGGGTTTTTTGTTATTCCAGATGAATTTGAGGATTGCTCTTTCTAACTCTGTGAAGAACTGAGTTGGGAATTTGATGGGTATTGCATTGAATCTGTATATTGCTTTTGGCAAAATGGCCATTTTAGCTATATTAATCCTGCCAATCCATGAGCATGGGAGGTTTTTCCATTT
Organism: Apodemus sylvaticus; assembly: GCF_947179515.1. Classification (NCBI taxonomy): domain Eukaryota; kingdom Metazoa; phylum Chordata; class Mammalia; order Rodentia; family Muridae; genus Apodemus; species Apodemus sylvaticus. Next base: position 54,362,407 of record NC_067490.1, read on the forward strand.
TTTGAGGTCTTCTTCCATTTCCTTCTTCATAGTCTTAAAGTTCTTGTCATACAGATCTTTCACATGTTTGGTAAGAGTCACCCCAAGGTACTTTATACTGTTTGTGGCTATTGTGAAGGGGGTCATTTCCGTAATTTCTTTCTCAGCCTGCTTATCCTTTGAGTGTAGGAAGGCTACTGATTTGCTTGAGTTGATTTTATAACCTGCCACTTTGCTGAAGTTGTTTATCAGCGGTAGGAGTTCTCTAGTGGAATTTTTTGGGTCACTTAGGTAGACTATCATATCATCTGCAAATAATGATAGTTTGACTTCTTCCTTTTAAATTTGCATCCCTTTGACCTCCTTATGTTGTCTAATTGCCCGAGCTAGTACGTCAAGTACAATATTGAAAAGATAAGGAGAAAGTGGGCAGCCCTGTCTAGTCCCTGATTTTAGTGGGATTGCTTCAAGTTTCTCTCCATTTAGTTTGATGCTGGCTACCGGTTTGCTGTATATTGCTTTTACTATGTTTAGGTATGGGCTTTGAATTCCTGTTCCTTCCAAACTTTAAGCATGAAAGGATGCTGAATTTTGTCAAATGCCTTTTCAGCATCCAGTGAAATGACCATGTGGTTTTTCTTCTTTGAGTTTGTTTATGTAGTGGATTGCATTGATGGATTTCTGTATATTGAACCAACCCTGCATCCCTGGTATAAAGCCTACTTCATCATGGTGGATGATCATTTCGATGTGTTCTTGGATTCGGTTGGCAAGAATTTTATTGAGTATTTTTGCATTGATGTTCATAAAGGAAATTGGTCTGAAGTTCTCTTTCTTTGTTGGATCTTTGTGTGGTTTTGGTATCAGAGTAATTGTGGCTTCGTAGAAGGAATTGGGTAGGGTTCCTTCTGTTTCTATTTTGTGGAATAGTTTGAAGAGTATTGGTGTTAGGTCTCCTTTGAAGGTCTGACAGAATTCTGCACTGAAACCATCTGGTCCTTTGCTTTTTTTTTTTTTTTTTTTTTTGGTTGGAAGACTTTCTATGACACCTTCTATTTCGTTAGGGGTTATGGGACTGTTTAGATGATCTATTTGTTCCTGATTTAATTTTGGTATTTGGTATCTGTCAAAGAAATTGTCCATTTCCTCCAGATTCTCCAATTGTGTTGAGGATAGTCTTTTGTAGTAGGATCTGATGATTTTTTTTGGATTTCCTCAGTTTCTGTTGTAATATCTCCCTTTTCATTTCTAATTTTGTTAATTTGGATACTTTCTCTGTGCCCTTTGGTCAGTCTGGCTAAGGGTTTATCTATCTTGTTGATTTTCTCAAAGAACCAGCTCCTGGACTTGTTGATTCTTTGTACGGTTCTCTTTGTTTCCACTTGATTGATTTCAGCCCTGAGTTTGATGATTTCCTGTCTTCTACTCCTCCTGGGTGAAATAGCTTCTTTTTGTTCCAGGGCTTTCAGGTGTGTCATTAAGCTGTTAGTGTATGCTCTCTCCATTTTGTTTTTGGAGGCACTCAGGGCTATGAGTTTTCCTCTTAGCACTGCTTTCATTGTGTCCCATAGATTTGTGTATGTTGTGCATTCATTTTCATTAAATTCTAAAAAGTCTCTGATTTCTTTCTTTCTTTCTTCTTTGGCCAAGGTGTCATTGAGTAGAGTATTGTTCAGCCTCCATATGTATGTGGGCTTTCTGTTGTTTTTGTTGCTATTGAAAACCACTTTTTACACCATAGTGATCTGATAGGAGGCATGGGATTAATTCCATCTTCTTGTATTTGTTGAGGTCTGTCCTGTGACCAATTATATGCTCGATATTGGAGAAGGTACCATGAGGTGCTGAGGAAAAGGTATATTCTTTTGCTTTAGGGTGAAATGTTCTATAAATATCAGTCAAATCCAATTGGTCCAAAGCTTCAATTAGTTTTACTGTGTCCCTGTTTAGTTTCTGTTTTCCTGATCAGTCCATTGAGGAGAGTGGAGTGTTGAAGTCCCCCGCAATTATTGTGTTAGGTGAAATGTGTGCTTTGAGCTTTAGTAAAGTTTCTTTTACGAATGTGGTTGCCCTTGCATTTGGCGCATAGATGTTCAGAATTGAAAGTTTTTCTTGGTGGATTTTTCCTTTGACCAGCAAGAAGTGTCCCTCAGTGTCTCTTTTGATGACTTTCGGTTGAAAGTCAATTTTATCTGATATTAGAATGACTACTCCGGCTCGTTTCCCGAGACCATTGGCTTGTAAAATTGTCTTCCAGCCTTTTACTCTAAGGTAGTTTTTGTCTTTGACATTTAGACGTGTTTCCTGTATGCAGCAAAATGTAGGGTCCTGTTTCCTTATCCAGTCTGTTAGTCTGTGTCTTTTTATTGGGGAATTGAGTCCATTGATGTTAAGAGATATTAAGGAGTAGTGGTTATTGCTTCCTATCATTGTTTATTTTAATTTTATACGTGTTTGGTTATCTTCTTTGGGTTTGATGAAAGAAGCTTAATATCCTGCTGTTTCCATGGTATAGTTTCCCTCGTTGTAATGGTGTTTTCCCCCTATTATCCTTTGTAAGGCAGGGTTTGTGGAAAGATATTGTGTAAATTTGGTTTTGTCATGGAATATCTTGGTTTCTCCATCTATAGTAATTGAGAGTTGTTGCTGGGTATAATAGTCTTGGCTGGCATTTGTGTTCTCTTAGAGTCTGTATGAGCTCTGCCCAGGATCTTCTAGCTTTCATGGTCTCTGGTGAGAAATCTGCTCTAATTCTGATAGGTCTTCCTTTATAAGTTACTTGCCCTTTTTCTCTTACTGTCCTAAGTATTCTTTCTTTGTTTAGTACATTTGGGGTTTTGATTATTATGTGATGGGAGTTTTTTCTGTTCTGGTCCAGTCTGTTTGGAGTTCTGTAGGCTTCTTGTATATCCATAGGCATCTCTCTCTTTAGGTTGGGGAAATTTTCTTCCATAATTTTGTTGAAGATATTTGCTGGCCCTTTAAGTTGTAAATCTTCACTCTCATCAATGCCTATAATCCTTAGATTTGGCTTTCTCATTGTGTCCTGGATTTCCTGGATGTTTTGGGTTAGAACCTTTTAGCATTTTGCATTTTCTTTCACTATTGAGTCCATGGTTTCTATGGTATCTTCGGCATCTGAGATTCTTTCTTCTATCTCTTGTATTCTGTTGTTGATATTTGTGTCTATGGTCCCTGATTTCTTCCCAAGGTTTTCTATCTCCAAAGTTGTCTCCCTTTGAGTTTTCTTAGTAGTTTCTACTTCTGATTTTAGATCCTGGAAGCGTTTGCTCAGTTCTGTCATTTGCTTGTTTGTGTTCTCCTCTAATTCTTTAAGAGATTTTTGTGTTTCCTCTTTCATGACTTCTGCCTGTTGATTAAAGTTCTCCTGTATTTCTTTAAGTGATTTTTGCATTTCCTCTTTATTGACTTTTGTATTCTCCTGAATTTCTTTCAATTATTTTTGTGTCTCCCTTGTAAGGGCTTCCAATTTTTGATCCATTTTCTTCTGAATTTCTTTAAGTATGTCCTTCATGTGTTCCTGTACCAGCATCATGACCAGTGATTTTAAATCCAAATCTTGTTTTTCTGGTGTGTTGGGGTATCCAGGACTTGCTATTGTTGGAGAATTGGGTTCAGATACTGCCATAATGCCTTGTTTTCTGTTAGTAACATTCCTACATTTGCCTTTAGCCATCTAGTTCTTCCGGGTGGTAGATGGTCTTATTGTCACTGGCTGGTGCTTCAACCTACTGTGGATTTTTAAGGTTATTTCTGCAACACTTGATGACTGGGTTTCCTCTGGCACAGATTATTGATATGATGCCTTCCTCTTTTGTGCCTTTGGAGCCCTTCTCAGTCTTGCCTCAAGCAATGTTATACTTAGGTTGTCAAGGTCAATCAGGTGTTCTCTGTCTGCTCTATTATGGAGCGAAGATGGACTGGCTTGCAGACAAAATTCCTATGTGATCAGTTCCTTGGCACAGGCAGACCCCTGGCGGCTTGCACCACCAGAGATCTAAAGCTCAGGGTGATACAGTACCTAGTGACCCTTTTCTGTCCTGGCAGGCAGAGAATATGGCTGCGGGGCTTCTCTCCTTCTGCAGCTCTCTGGGCAGGACACAGGCCCCACTCCCAGCGGGCTGGGAGACAAACCGCCTGACAACTGTCTTTCTTATAGGTTAATTTGATCAATAACCAGTTGTATCTTCATTCATGCCATGTGAAGGATGGCATGATGAATCTTAACGGTTCTGTACCCAACAAGATTTATTTGTTACAGGACCAATAAAAGCATTTGGAATGTAAACAAAGAATTTAGAAAATAAAAAAAAATGGTGGGAAACAAAAAAGAAATATGGGGACAAATTGTGGAGCAGAGACTGCTCCACCTGCGTACCCATCCCATATACAGACACCAAACCCAGACACTATTGCAGATACCAAGAAGTGCTTGCTGACAGGAGCCTTATATAGCTGTGTCCTGAGAGGCTTTGCCAGATCCTGACAAACACAGATCTGGATGTGCACAGCCAACCACTGGACTGAGCACATGGAACCCAATGGAGGAGTTAAGGAAAGGACTGAAGCAGCTGAAGGGGTTTGCAACCCTATAGGAACAACAAGAATGTGAACCAAGCAGTACCCCCCAGAGCTCCCAGGAACTAAATCATCAACCAAAGAGTACACATGGAGGGACCCATGGCTCCAGCTGCATATATAGCAGAGGATGGCCTTATCTGGCATCACTGGGAGGAGAGTGCCTTCATGCTGTGAAGGCCCCATGCCCTAGTGTAGGGGAATTCCAGGGCATTGAGATGGGATGGGAGGGTAATGGAACACCCTTATAGAAGCAGGAGGAGGGGGAGGGCATAAGGGGTTTGCAGAAGGGAAACCAGGAAATGTAAACAAATAAAATATCCAATAAAAAAAGAAGCCTAGGTTGGAGTCTTGCATGTAGGAAGATTAGGGGGCCAAGGGAGAGATGATCAAAGGCCATTGATGGACCAAGATGGACTGCTGACTCCTTATGTTGTCTAATTGCTGTAGCTAGGACTTCAAGAAATATATTGAAAAGATATGGAGAGAGGGGACAGCATTGTCTAGTCCCTGATTTTAGTGGGATTGCTTCAAGTTTCTCTCCATTTAGTTTGATGTTGGCTACCGGTTTGCTGTATATTGCCTTTACTATGTTTAGATATGGACCTTGAATTCCTGTCCTTTCCAAGACTGTTAGCATAAAAGGATGCTGAGTTTTGTCAAATGCTTTTTCAGCATCTTATGAAATGATCATGTTATTTTTTCTTTGAGTTCGTTTTTGTAGTGGATAGCATTTATAGATTTCCTTATATTGAACCATCCCTGCATCCCTGGGATGAAGCCTACTTGATCATGGTGGATGATCGCTTTGATGTGTTCTTGGATACAGTGAGCAAGAATTTTATTGAGTATTTTTGCATTGATATTCATAAAGGAAATTGGCCTGAAATTCTCTTCCTTAGTTTGATCTTTGTGTGGTTTTGGTATCAGCGTCACAGTGGCTTCATAGAAGGTGTTGGGTAGTGTTCCTTTTGTTTCTATTTGTTGGAATAGTTTGAAGAGCATTGGTGTTAAATCTTCTTTGAAGGTCTGATAGAATTCTGCACTGAAACTATCTGGACCTATGCTTTTTTTGGTCGGAAAGCTATCTATGACGCCTTCTATTTCTTTATAGGTTATGGGTCTGGTTAGATGGTCTATTTGATCCCGGTTTAATTTTGGTATTTGGTATCTGTCTAAGAAAAGTCCATTTCCTCCAGATTCTCCAGTTGTGTTGAGTACAGGTTTTTGTAGTAGGATCTGATGATTTTTTGAATTTCCCCAGTTTCTTTTGTAATATCTCCATTTTCATTTCTAATTTTGTTGATTTGGATACTTCTCTGTGCCCTTTGGTTAGTCTGGCTAAGGGTTTGTATATCTTATTGATTTTTTTTCAAAGAACCAGCTTTTGCTTTTTTTGATTCTTTGTATGGTTCTCTTTGTTTCTACTTGATTGATTTCAGCCCTGAGTTTGATGATTTCCTATCTTATTCTCCTGGGTGAATTCGCTTATTTTTGTTCCAGATCTTTCAGTTGTTCTGTTAATCTTCTAGTGTATGCTCTCTCAAATTTCTTTTTGGAGCCACTCAAAGCTATGAGTTTACCTCTTAAGCACTGCTTTCATTGTGTCCCATAGATATGTGTATGTTGTGCCTTCATTTTCATTAAATTCTAAAACATCTTTCTTTATTTCTTCCTTAACCAAGGTATCATTGAGTAGAGTATTGTTCAGTTTCCATGTATATGTGGGGTTTCTGTTGTTTTTCTTGTTATTAAAGAGCACTTTTACTCCATAGTGATCTGATAGGAGGCATGGGATTATTTCAGTCTTCTTATATTTTTGGAGGTCTGTCTTGTGACCAACTATATGATCTCTTTTGGAGAAGGTACCATGAGGTGCTGAGAAGAAGATATATTCTTTTGCTTTGAGATGAAAAGTTCTATATGTGTATCTGTTAAATCCAATTGGTCCAAAGCTTCAATTAGTTTCACTGTGTCCCTGTTTAGTTTTTGTTTTCCTGATCGGTCTATTGGTGAGAGTGGAGTGTTGAAGTCACCCACAATTTTTGTGTTAGGTGCAGTGTGTGCTTTGAGCTTCAGTAAAGTTTCTTTTATGAATGAGGGCGCCCTTGTATTTGGAGCATAGATGTTCAGGATTGAGAGTTCTTCTTGATGGATTTTTTCCTTTGACCAGCAAGAAGTGACCTTCTATGTCTCTTTTGATGACATTAGGTTGAAAGTCAATTTTATCTGATATTAAATGGCAACTCCGGCTTGTTTCCTGGGACCATTTGCTTGTAGAATTGTCTTCCAGTCTTTTACTCTAAGGTAGTTTTTGTCTTTGACACTGAGGTGTGTTTCCTGTATGCAGCAAAATGTAGGGTCCTGTTTATGTAACTAGTCTGTTAGTCTATGTCTTTTTTTAAAAAATATTTTTATTTTCTATATTCTTTGTTTACACTCCAAATGATTTCCCCTTTCCCGGATCCCCCCTCCCCATATGTCCCATAAACCTTCTCTCCATCCCTTCTCCAATCACCTCCCTCCTTTTTCTCTGTCCTTATATTCCCTTACAATGCTAGATCAATCCTTTCCAGGATCAGGACCCTCTCCATACTTCTTCATGGGAGTCATTTGTTATGCAATTTGTGCCTTGGATATTCAGGGCTTCTGGGCTAATTAATATCCATTTATCAGAGATTGCATTCCATGTGTATTCTTTTGTGATTGGGTTACCTCACTTAGGATGATATTTTCCAGATCAACCCATTTGCCTAAAAATTTTGTGAATTCATTGTTTCTAATTGCTGAGTAGTAGGAAAAGTACAACAAGAAGAACTCTCAATCCTGAACATCTATGCTCCAAATGCAAGGGCACCCTCATTCATAAAAGAAACTTTATTAAACCTCAAAGCACACATTGCACCTAACACAATACTTGTGGGTGACTTCAACACTGCACTTTCCTCAATGGACCGATCAGGAAAACAGAAACTAAACAGGGACACAATGAAACTAATTGAAGCTTTGGACCAATTAGATTTAACAGATATACATAGAACATTCTATCCTAAAGCAAAAGAATAGTTTATGTCTTTTTATTGGGGAATTGAGTCCATTGTTGTTAAGAGATATTAAGGAGTAGTGGTTATTGCTTCCTATCATTTTTTATTTTAATTTTATACTTGTGTGTTTATCTTCTTTTGGGTTTGATGAAAGAAGCTTAATATCCTGCTTTTTCCAGGGCATAGTTTCCCTCGTTGTAATCGTGTTTTTCCTCTATTATCCTTTGTAGGGCTGGGTTTGTGGAAAGATATTTTGTAAATTTAGTTTTGCCATGGAATATCTTGGTTTCTCCATCTACAGTGATTGAGAGTTTCGCTGGGTATAGTAGTCTTGGCTGGCATTTGTGTTCTCTTAGATTCGCATGAGTTCTGCCCAGGATCTTCTAGCTTTCATGGTCTCTGGTGAGAAGTGTGGTGTAATTCTGATAGGTCTTCCTTTACATGTTACTTGCCCCTTTTCTCTTACTGCCTAAGTATTCTTTCTTTGTTTAGTATATTTGGGGTTTTGATTATTATGTGATGGGAGATATTTCTGTTCTGGTCCAGTCTGTTTGTAGTTCTGTAGGCTTCTTGTATATTCATGGGCATCTCTCTCTCTTTAGGTTAGGGAAGTTTTCTTCCATAATTTTGTTGAAGATATTTGCTGGCCCCTTAAGTTGTAAATCTTCACTCTCATCAATGCCTATAATCCTTAGATTTGGCTTTCTCATTGTGTCCTGGATTTCCTGGATGTTTTGGGTTACAAGCTTTTTGCATTTTGCATTTTCTTTGACTGTTGAGTCCATGGTTTCTATGGTATCTTCAGCATCTGAGATTCTTTCTTCAATCTCTTGTATTCTGTTGTTGATATTTGTATCTATGGTCCCTGATTTCTTCCCAAGACTTTCTATCTCCAAAGTTGTCTCCCTTTGTGCTTTCTTAGTTGTTTCTACTTCTGTTTTTAGATCCTGGAAGTTTTTGCTCAGTTCTGTCATTTGCTTGTTTGTGTTTTCCTCTAATTCTTTGAGCGATTTTTGTGTTTCCTCTTTCATGACTTTTGCCTGTTGATCAAACTTCTCTTGTATTTTTTTAAAGTGATTTTTGCATTTCCTCCTTATTGGCTACTAACTTCTGACCCATATTCTCCTGAATTTCTTTAAGTGATTTTTGTGTTTCCCTTCTAAGGGCTTCTAGCTTTTGATCATTTTTCTTCTGAATTTCTTTAAGATATTTATTTATGTCCTTCATGTGTTCCTCTAACAGCATCCTTACCAGTGCTTTTAAATCCAACTCTTGTTTTTCTTGTGTGTTGGGGTATCCAGGACTTGCTAATGTTGGAGAATTGGGTTCAGATGCTGCCATAATGCCTTGGTTTCTGTTAGTAAAGTTCCTATGTTTGCCTTTACCCATCTAGTTCTCCCTAGTGTTAGATGGTCTTATTGTCACTGACTGGTGCTTCAACCTACTGTGCATCTTTAAGGTTATTTTTGCAACAGTGGATGACTGGGTTTCCTCTGTCACAGATTACTGATATGCTGCCTTCCTCTTTTGTGCCTTTCGAGCCCTGCTCAGTCTTGCCTCAAGCAATGTTATACTTGGGTTGTCAAGGTGAACCAGGTGTACTCTGACTGCTCTGTAATGGAGGGAAGATGGTGTGGTGGGGGTCACTCCCTCTGTTGATTCTCATGTAGGACACAGGTCCAGTGATCGACCTGCTTGCAGATGAACCACCTATGTGCTCAGTTCCTGAGTGCAGGCAGACCCCTGGAGATTTGTACCCCCAGAGATCTAAAGCTCAGGGTGATACAGTTCCTAGTGTCCCTTTTCTCTCCCAGCAGGGAGTGAATATGGCCATGGGGAATCTCTTCCTCTGCTGCTCTCTGGGCAGGACACAGGCCGCCATGCCCAGCGAACTGGCAGGCAAACCACCTATATGTTCAGTTCTTTGGCGCAAGCAGACCCCTGGCAGTTTGCACCCCCAGAGATCTAAAGCTCGGAGTGATACAGTACCTAGTGACCCTTTTCTGTCCTGGCAGTCAGCAAATACCTATCTATAATTTCTCCAATTTCCTTTTGTAATATCAAAAGTATTTTTTAAAGAGTGAAACCACAGACCATTACCATAAACCATGTTTTAAACATTTTAAACAATCCAGTGTCTCTGAAATAAAATCCAAGTATATTATTTTCATGCTATAAATTTTGGCCATCAACAAGAAAGCATTCACATACAAAAGCTTTTCTTGCTGGTATCCAAACCTTACAACTCAAAGAAGTTTAAAGAAACATTTTTAAATCTCATCTTTTGAAGGCTGGTTTTTAGGGCAGAAATTACATAAAAATATTATCCCAATTCAAAAGCATCTTTAAAGACCTGTTTCCCTGGATGTGCTCATACTCTATCTTGTTGCCCAGAATGACTGGAACCTTGAGTTGTTTGTTTGCAAGTCAATTTTTCTTGTTATTAATATTTTAGATTATATCCATATCCTAAAACCTGCCTTGCCTTGGAATGAGCTGTGGTGGGACACAGAGTTGGACAATGGCTAAAAAACTGATGATATCTGGTCTAGAAACTGTCGCTAACTCTGCTAGGGGATTCTAAAAACCTAACACTATCTTACTTATTTTGTGGCTCAAAACTGCTATCTTTGACCAACAACACACTATATAGCAGAGGGGAATTTGATAAAGCATTTCTTGCTTTTATTAGATATTTGCTTTATTTATATTTCAAATGGTATCCTCTCCATAAATCCCCTATCCCATTGCCCTTCCCCCTACTCAACCCCTAACTTGCATTCAACTATTCTGGGGAGTTGAGCCCTCATAGCACCAATGGCCTCTCCTCTCACTGATGTCTGAAATTGTCATCTTCTAGTATGTAGCTGGAGCCATGGGTCCCTCCATGTGTACTTTTGGTGGGTGGTTTAGTGCCTGGGAGCTCTGGGGGTGCTGGTTAGTACATATTATTGTTCCTCCTGCAGGGCTACAAAACTCTTCAGCTCATTGGCTCCTTTCTCTAGCTGCTCTATAGGGGACCCTATGTTCGTTCTATTGGTTGGCTGTGAGCCATGGGTATTTTGATCCACTTTCCAATAAGGATCAAAGTATCCACAGTTTATTTCTTCCTTCTTCTTGAGCTTCATGTGGTCTATGAGTTGTATCTTGAGTATTTTGGAGCTTTTGGACTAATATCCACTTATCAGCGAGTGCATACCATGTGTTCCTTTGTGATTGGGTTACTACACTCAGGATGATATTTTCTAGCTCCATCCATTTGCTTAAGAATTTCATAAATTAATTTGTTTTTAATAGCTGAGAAGTACTCCATTGTGTAAATGTACCACAGTTTCTGTATCCAATCCTCTGTTGATGGACATCTGGGGTCTTGCTAGCTTCTGGCTGTTATAAATAAGTCTGACATGAACATAGTGGAGCATGTGTCCTTATTACATGTTAGAGCATCTTCTGGGTATATGCTCAGGGAGTGCTATGTCCAATTTTCTGAGGAAACAACAAACTGATTTCCAGAGTGGTTGTCCCAGTTTGTAATCCCACCAGTAGTGGAGGAGTGTTCCTCTTTCTCCACCTCCTCTCCAGCATTTGCTGTTCCCTATGTTTTTGATCTTGGCCATTCTGACTAGAGTGATGTGAAATCTCAGGGTTGTGATTTGCATTACCCTGATGACTAAAAATGTTGGACATTTCTTTATTATTATTACTATTATTATTATTTATTATTATTATTACTATTTTCTAAATTCTTTCTTTACATTTCCAATGCTTTCCCAGTTCCTCCTCCCATATATCCCATAAGCCTTTTCTCCACCCATTCTCCAATCACCTCCCTCCTTTTTCTCTGTGTGGTACTCCCCTACAATGCTGGATCAAGCCTTTCCACGATCAGGGCTCTCTCCTTACTTCTTCATCAGAGTCATTTGATATGCTACTTATGTCTTGGTTATTCAGAGCTTCTGGGCTAATTAATATCCACTTATCAGTGACTGCATTCCATGTGTATTCTTTTGTGATTGGGTTACCTCACTTAGGATGATATTTTCCAGTTCCAACCATTTGCCTAAAAAATCATGAATTCATTGTTTTTAATTGCTGAGTAGTATTCCATTGTGTAAATATACCACATTTTTTGTATCCATTCTTCCATTGAGGGACATTTGGGTTCTTTACAGCTTCTGTCTATTATAAATAAGGCTGCTATGAACATAGTGGATCATGTGTCCTTATTGCATGCTGGGGAATCCTCTGGGTATATGCCCAGAAGTGGTATAGCAGGGTTCTCTGGAAGTGTCATGCCCAGTTTTCTGAGGAACCTCCAGACTGATTTCCACAGTGGTTGTACCATCTTGCAATCCCACCACCAGCAGAGGAGTGTTCCTCTTTCTCCACATCCTTGCCAACACCTGCTGTCTCCTGAATTTTTAATCTTAGGGTTTCTGACTGGTGTGAGGAGAAATATCAGGGTTGTTTTGATTTGCAATTCCCTAATGATTTTGAGCATTTCATTCTTTCTTTTTTATTCGATATAATTTTTTATTTACATTTCAGGTGATTTCCTCTTTTCTGGCCCTCCACTACCGAAAGTGCCGTAAGCCCTCTTCCCTCCCCCTGATCTCCAGTCTAGCCCTTCCAACTTCCCTGTTCTCATATTGCCCTATACTGCTAGACTGAGTCTTTTCAAAGCCAGGGGCCACTCCTCCATTCTTATTGTACATCATTTGATGTGTGGATTATGTTTTGGGTATTCCAATTTTCTAGGTTAATATCCACTTATTAGTGAGTGCATACCATGATTGATCTTTTGAGACTGGGTTACCTCACTTAGTATGATGTTCCCCAGCTCCATCGATTTGTCTAAGAATTTCATGAATTCATTGTTTCTAATGGCTGAATAGTACTCCATTGTGTATATATACCACATTTTTTTGCATCTATTCTTCTGTTGAGGGACATCTGGGATCTTTTCAGCTTCTGACTATTATAAATAGGGCTGCTATGAACATAGTGGAACACATATCCTTATTACCTGCTGGGACATCCTCTGGGTATATGCCCAGGAGTGATATAGCAGGATCTTCCGGAAGTGACATGCCGAGTTTTCTGAGGAACCACCAGACTGATTTCCAGAGTAGTTGTACCAATTTGACATCCCACCAGCAGTGGAAGAGTGCTCCTCTTTCTCCACCTCCTCGCCAACACCTGCAGTCTCCTGAATTTTTAATCTTATCCATTCTGACTTGTATAAGGGGAAATCTCAGGGTTGTTTTGATTTGCATTTCCCTAATGACTAATGAAGTTGAGCATGTTTTAAGATGCTTCTCAGGCATCTGAAGTTCTTCAGGTATAAATTCTATGTTTAGCTCTGTACCCCACTTTTAATTGGATTATTTGGTTTCCTGGGGTCTAACTTCTTGAGTTCTTTGTATATATGGGATATTAGCCCTCTATCTGATGTAGGGTTGGTGAAGATCTTTTCCCAATTTGTTGGTTGCCGATTTGTCCTTTTGATGGTGTCCTTTGCCTTATAGAAACTTTGTAATTTTATGAGGTCCCATTTGTCAATTCTTGATCGTAGAGCATAAGCTATTGGTTCAGGAACTTTTCCCCTGTGCCCATGTCCTCAAGGGTTTTCCCCAGTTTCTTTTCTATTAGTTTCAGTGTGACTGGTTTTATGTGGAGGTCCTTGATCTACTTGGAGTTGAGCTTAGTACAAGGAGATAAGAATGGATCAATTTGCATTCTCCTGCATGCTGACCTCCAGTTGAACCAGCAACATTTGTTGAAAAGGCTATCTTTTTTCCACTGGATGTTTTCAGCTCCTTTGTCAAAGATCAAGTGACGATAGGTGTGTGTATTCATTTCCGGGTCTTCAATTCTATTCCATTGGTCCACTTGCCTATCACTGTGCCAAATCCATGCAGTTTTTAACACTATTGCTCTGTAGTATTGCTTGAGGTCTGGGATACCAATTCCCCCAGAAGTTCGTTTACTGTGGAGAATAATTTTAGCTATCCTGGGTTTTTTGTTATTCCAGATAAATTTGAGAATTGCTTTTTCTAACTCTGTGAAGAACTGAGTTGGGATTTTGATGGGGAGTGTATCCAATCTATATATTGCTTTTGGCAAGAGGCCATTTTAACTATATTAATCCTGCAATCCATGAGCATGGAAGATTTTTCCATTTTCTGAGGTCTTCTTCAATTTCCTTCTTCAGTGACCTGAAGTTCTTGTTGTATAGATCTTTCACTTGTTTGGTTAGAGTCACACCAAGATACTTCATATTGTTTGTGGCTATTGTGAAGGGTGTCATTTCCCTAACTTCTTTCTCAGCCTCCTTTCCTTTGAGTATAGGAAGGTAACTGATTTGCGTGAGTTGATTTTATAACCTGCCACTTTGATGAAGTTGTTTATCAGCTGTAGGAGTTCTCTGGTGGAGTTTTTTGGGTCACTTAAGTATACTATCATGTCATCTGCAAATACTGATAATTTTACTTCTTCCTTTCCAATTTGTATCCCTTTGACCTCCTTATGTTGTCTAATTGCTCTAGCTAGAACTTCAAGTACTATATTGAAAAGATATGGAGAGAGAGGACAGCCTTGTCTAGTCCCTGATTTTAGTGGGATTGCTTCCAGTTTCTCTCCATTTAGTTTGATGTTGGCTACTGGTTTGCTGTATATTTCTTTAAATATGTTTAGGTATGGGCTTTCAATTCCTGTTCTTTCCAAGACTTTAAGCATGAAAGGGTGCTGAATTTTGTCAAATGCTTTTTCAGCATCTAATGAAATGTTCATATGGATTTTTTACTTTGAGTTTGTTTATGTAGTTGATTGCACTGATGGATTTCCATATATTGAACCATCCCTGCATCCCTGGGATGAAGCCTACTTGATCGTGGTGGATTACCATTTTGATGTATTCTTGGATTCATTTGGCAAGAATTTTATTGAGTATTTTTGCATCGATATTCGTAAGGAAAATTGGCCTGAAGTTCTCTTTCCTTGTCAGATCTTTGTGTGGTGTTGGTATCAGTGTAATTGTGGCTTCATAGAATGGCTTGGATTGTGTTCCTTCTGTTTCTATTTTGTGGAACAGTTTGAAGAGTGTTGGTGTTAGGTCTTCTTTGAAGGTCTGATAGAATTCTGCACTGAAGCCATCTGGTCCCGTGCCTTTTTTGATTGGGAGACTTTCTATGACCCCTGTTATTTCTTTAGGGTTTATGGGCCTGTTTAGATGATCTATTTAATTTTCATGTTTGGTATCTGTCTAGGAAATTGTCCATTTCCTCCAGATTCTCAAGTTGTGTTGAGTATAGGCTTTGGTAGTAACATCTGATGATTTTTTGAATTTCCTCAGTTTCTGTTGTTATATCTCCCTTTTCATTTCTAATTTTGTTAATCTGGATACTGTCTCTGTGCCCTTTGCTTAGTCTGGCTAAGGGTTTATCTATCTTGTTGATTTTCTCAAAGAACCAGCTCCTGCTTTTGTTGATTCTTTGTATGGTTCTCTTAGTTTCTACTTGATTGATTTCAGCCCTGATTTGATGATTTCCTGCCTTCTACTTCTCCTGGATGAATTCCCTTCTTTTTGCTCCAGAGCTTTCAGGTGTGTCATTAAGCTGCTAGTGTATGCTCTCTCCATTTTCTTTTTGAAGGCACTCGGGGCTATGAGTTTTCCTCTTAGCACTGCTTTCGTTGTATCCGATTGATTTGGGTATTTGTGCCTTTATTTTCATTAAATTCTATAAAGTCTCTGATTTCTTTTTTATTTCTTCTTTGGCCAAGGTGTCATTGAGTAGAATATTGTTCAGCTTCCTTGTTTATGTGGGCTTTCTATTGTTTTTGTTGCTATTGAAGACCACTTTTTCTCCATAGTGATATGATAGGAGGCATGGGATTATTTCAATCTTCTTATATTTGTTGAGGCCTGTCTTGTGACCAATTGTATGGTTGATTTTGGAGAAGGTACCATGAGGTGCTGAGAAAAAGGTATATTCTTTTGTTTTAGGGTGAAATTTTCTATAAATACCAGTTAAATCCAATTGGTCCAAAGCTTCAATTAGTTTTACTGTGTCCCTGTTTAGTTTCTGTTTTCCTGATTGGTCATTGAGGAGAGCAGAGTGTTGAAGTCCCCCACAATTATTGTGTTAGATGCAATGTGTTCTTTGAGCTTTAGTAAAGTTTCTTTTACGAATGAGAGTGCCCTTGCAGTTGGTGCATAGATGTTTAGAATTGAGAGTTCTTCTTGGTGGATTTTTCTTCTGACGAGCAAGAAGTGTCCTTCTGTGTCTCTTTTGATGACTAAGTTGAAAGTCAATTTTATCTGATATTAGAATGGCTACTCTGCCTTGTTTCCTGAAACCATTGGCTTGTAAAATTTTCTTCCAGCCTTTTACTCTAAGGTAGTTTTTGTCTTTGACACTGAGGTGTGGTTCCTGTATGCAGCAAAATGTAGGGTCCTGTTGACATATCCAGTCTGTTAGTCTATGTCTTTTTATTGGGGAATTGAGTCCATTGATGTTAAGAGATATTAAGGAGTCGTGGTTATTGCTTCCTGTCATTTTTTAATTTTATTTTTATATTTGAGTGGTTATCTTCTTTTGGGTTTGATGAAAGAATGTTACTATCTTGCTTTTTCGAGGGTGTAGTTTCCCTCCTTGTATTGGAGTCTTCCTCCTATTATTCTTTGTAGGGTTGGGCTTGTGGAAAGATATTGTGTAAATTTGGTTTTGTCATGAAATATCTTGGTTTCTCCATCTATGGTGATTGAGAGTTTGCTGGGTATAGTAGTTTTGGCTGACATTTGTGTTCTCTTAGAGTCTGCATGAGATCCACCCAGCATCTTCTAGCTTTCATGGTCTCTGGTGAGAAAGCTGGTGTGATTCTGATAGGTTTCCCTTTATATATTACTTATATATATTGGCCTTTTTTTTCTTACTGCCTTTAATATTCTTTCTTTGTTTAGTACATTTGTGGTTTTAATTATTATGTGATAGGAGTTATTTCTGCTCAGGTCCTGTCTGTTTGGAGTTCTGTAGGCTTCTTGTATATTCATGGGCATCTCTCCCTTCAGGTTATGGAAGTTTTCTTCCATAATTTTGTTGAAGATATTTGCTGGCCGCTTCAGTTCACTCTCATCTATACCTATAATCCTTAGGTTTGGTCTTCTCATTGTATCTTGGATTTCCTGGATGTTTTGGGTTACAAACTTTTTGCATTTTGCGTTTTCTTTGACTGTTGAGTCAATGGTTTCTATGGTATCTTCAGCATCTTAGATTCTTTCTTCCATCTCTTGTATTCTGTAGTTGATATTTGCATCTATGGTCCCTGATTTCTTCCCAAAGTTTTCTATCTCCAAAGTTGTCTCTCTTTGTGATTTCTTAGTTGTTTCTACTTCTGTTTTTAGATCCAGGATGTTTTTGTTCAGCTCCTTACTAGCTTGTTTGTGTTTTCCTATAATTCTTTAAGAGATTTTTGTGTTTCCTCTTTCATGACCTCAGCCTTTTGACCCAAGTTCTCCTGTATTTCTTTAAGTAATTTTTATGTTTCTTCCTTATTGGCCCATATTCTTTTGACCCATATTCTCCTGAATTTCTTTCAATGATTTTTGTGGTTCACTTGTAAGGGCTTCTAACTGTTGATCCATTTTCTCTTGAATTTCTCTAAGAGACTTTTTTATGTCCTTCATGTGTTCCTGTCACAGCATCATGACCAGTGATTTTTAAATCCACATCTTGTTTTTCTGGTGTGTTGGGGTATCCAGGACGTGCTGTTAATGGAGAATTGGGTTCAGATGCTGCCATATTGCCTTGATTTCTGTTGGTAACATTCCTATGTTTGCCTTTTGTCATGTTAGTTGGTCTTGTTCCTGGGTGGCACTTCAACCTCATTTGTTCCTGTAAGGCTATTTCAACAACACTGAATGACTGGGTTTGCCCTGGTACAGATTGCTGATGTGCTGCCCTCCTCTTTGGTGCTGTTGGAGCCCTTGTGTGTCCTGCCCCAAGCAATGTTATACTTGGGTTGTCTCTGTGGACTGAACCTGGTGTTGCCTGTCTGCTCTGTCAAGGAACGAAGATGGTAGCGGGGATTCTGCAGGGCACTGGCCCCACGCCTGACTGGCATACAAATGAACCACTGCTTTCCCAAGTCCTGGGCCCAGGCAGCAGCCTGCAGCTCTGTGGTCTGCATCCCCAGAGGTCTTAGCCTTGGGATAACTCAGTACCTGGGGTCACCTGTCCTGTCTGGCTGGGGACAAAGGTAGTGGGTGCTGACCTCTCCACAGCAGAATACCCATGCCTGCTGGCATACAGATGAACCTCTGCTCTCCCAGGTCCTGGACGCAGGCAGCAGCCTACAGCTCGGTGGTCTGCATCACCAGAGGTCTTAGATTAGGGATAACTCAGTACCTGGCATTGCCTGTCCCGTCCGGCTGGGGACAAAGATGGTGGCTGCTAACCTCTCCAAAGCAGGGAACCCACACCGAACATTTCTTTAGATGTTTCTCAGCCATCTGGTATTCATCAGTTGAGAATTCTTTGTTTAGCTCTGTACTCCATTTTTAATAGGGTTATTTGCTTCTCCGGAGTACAACTTCTTGAGTTCTTTGTATATATTAGATATTAACCCTCTCTCTGATGTAGGATTGGTAAAGATATTTTCCCATTCTGTTGGTTGCCATTTTGTCCTATTGACAGTGTCCTTTGCCTTACAGAAGCTTTGCAATTTTATGAGGTCCAATTTTTCAATTCTTGATCTTGAAGCATAAGCTATATGCTATATATAAGCTATAGTTATAGTATTCAGGAAAATTTCCCCTGTGCCATGTGCTCCAGGTTCTTCCCCACTTTCTCTTCTATTAGATTCAGTATATCTGGTTTTATGTGGAGGTCCTTTATTCACTTGGGCTTGAGGTTTTTACAAGGAGATAAGGTTGTATCATGGATTGATTAGCATTCTTTTTCATGCTAGCCACCAGTTGAACCAGCACCATTTGTTGAAAAGGCAATCGTTTTTCCATTGGATGATTTTATGATCAAGTGACCATAGTTGTGTGAGTTCATTTCTATGCCTTCAATTCTATTCCATTGATCTTTCTGACTGTCTCTATACCAATACTATACCTTTTTTTTTTTTAATCACTATAGCTGTGTAGTAGAGTTTGAGGTCAGGAATGGTGATTCCACCAGAACTTGTTTTATCATTGAGAAGAGTTTTCACTATCCTGGGTTTTTTGTTATTCCAGATAAATTTGGAAATTGCTCTTTCTAACTCTATGAAGAATTGAGTTGGAATTTTGATGGGGATTGCACTGAATCTGTAGATTGCTTTAGGCAAGATGGCCATTTTTATTATATTAACCCTGTCAATCCATGAACATTGGAGGTCTTTCCATCTTGTAAGATCTTCTTCAATTTCTTTCTTCAGAGACTTGTAGTTCTTGTTATACATTCACTTGCTTGGTTAGAGTCCCACCAAGGTATTTTATATTATTTGTGACTATTGTGAAGAGTGGAATTTCTCTAATTTTTCTAATTTCTAATTGCTCTAAAATCTGGAGCAGTGGTTTATAACCTTTCTAATGTTGTAACCCTTTGATACAGTTTTTCATTTTGAAATAGGGCCCAACCATAAAATTATGTTTGTTGATACTTTCTAACTGCAATTTTGCTAGAGTTATGAGCAGTAATATATAGAGACATATATATGTATATATACATATGTGTGTGTGCATTTTTTATGGTTTTTAGTGATCCCGTTAAAAGTTTTGTTTGACTCTCAAAAGTCTCACAACCCACAGTTAGATAACCACTTCCCTAGAATTTAGAGAATCCTGACTAACATAATACCTATACATTTTCTTCAAGAATCTTTTTAAGTATGAAATATCACAAGCAAGTACCATGGAAATCATGATTCTGATTTCCCTAGAAACTTAGAGCAACTACTGAATGGATATATTCCACCGAGAGTTTAGGATAACGACTTGATTCATATGCACACATGGAATGTGATTTTTGATAATAATGGATTAATTCAGATTGCCCTCTAACATAAGAACCTGAAGAAGGCTGTTTCTTCTTCTCATCTTTTTTCTATTATGTTCCTTGCTTTATTTGTCTCTCTTGCCAAAGTATCTGAGAGAACACATTAGAGACTTAAAAATTCCATTAGTCATTTTTTATAATACAGTCCACATGACTTTAAACTTTAAAACACTTTGTAAATCCTTTAAATTTTGAAGATACAGAGTAGCATCATGAAAAGCAGATAGAAGGGAATAAAGAGTGTCTTCTCCTCCAATAGCCCTGTGTCTCAGCTTATAGTGATCATTGTTAAGGAAATGTATAAGGCACAGTAGAGATCCATTTCATGGAAATTGTGTATAAAAGTGCTTTCTGCTTAGTGGCACTAGAAAAAGCAGGAACAAGAAGTATGATTGAAATACCCCAAAGGCCATTGTGATGAAGTATATGTGTTCTGTTTATAAATGGTGTCAGCTGATAACCTTCTGTTATAAGAATGCTGTTTCTCTGTTTGCTTGCTTGTTTGTTTGTTTATTGTTTGGTTTTGGGGGAAGCTTCTATTTTCTATAGCTTAATATTTGGGAAGGATGAGAAGAAGATCACCATAAAGGGAAGGATGCTCACAGATGATCAACACACAGACAACTAGCTCAGAAGATGGAGAAAAATTACTTTTATTTTCTCACCAGTTTTTCATTCAATATGGATGACATCTTATATCCATGGCAAGAATTCTTTTGTTTTGTGACTTATTCCTGTATATTTTCCCCAACATCCTGTCTATAATCTACTCCTGTTTCTATGTTTTCATTTAACATTCTTTTGTTTGAGTTCCCTACTTATTTTTCACAGAATTGGAGAAGTGTTAAGGAGGTTTTAAGCCATAGGTGACATGTTTATGAGATAAACACACTACTGTACTGGATAACAGTCTCTCATTTCAGATGAATGCCCATGTTTGATTGTTGTGTGGTCTCTTTTATTATTGTGTATTATACTTTGTATATGCTCAGCCTAGGGTGTGGCACTATTAGAAGGTGTAGCCTTCTTAGAGTAGATGTGTCACTGGGTGTGGGCTTTAAAATTCTCATCTTAGCTTCCTGGAAGCCAATATTCTGCTAGCAGACTTCAGATGAAGATATAGAACTCTCAGCTCCTCCTGGATGCTGCCATGTTCCCACCTTAATGATAATTGGCTGAACCTGTAAGCCATCCCAAATTAAATGTTGTTCTTATAAGAGTTGCCTTGGTCATGGTGTCTGTTCACAGAAGTAAAACGCTAAGACATTGTGTGAAATAAATCTCAGTGCTTTAGTTTATCGTGGGCAGCACTCAGGGAGAGAGACATAAGCTCTTACCCTTGACCACCATGAAGAAGGAGAGGGAAAACTCTTCTGATCTAGCTCAATCATTCAAATGCATTACAGATACTTTACCATCAGAGCATATGCGCTCACACACAAAAAAATGCAACTAGCAAAGTGTTTCCAATAACTGATGCTAAGAACATATGGAATACATTATGCAAAACTCATCATCTGGTAAAGTTGGCAAATATCTGAATTGGGAAGTTGATGACAGTGCCAGTAACCAATGACTTTTCAAAAAAGGCTGAAATCCCAGTCACTGTGAATTGCTATGTGGGTATCTTTTCCTTTCTCTGATTAGTGGTAATCCTTACTTTTATCATATACTGCCTTTATAAATCTTTGTCCAATCACAGGTACTCAGTATCTGTTAACCTGTCTATCAGTAGAACAGAATATTTGTAAATTTGAAGTCGATTTACAATTATGGATAGTTATGCTATGTATGAAAAATTAATAAATATAAACAATAACAACACACATTAAAAGATCAGTTCTACAGCAACTATTGTTTTTTTCTCAGTAATACAAATATATTATCTTTTCCTTTGGAATTGGTACCAGAAATAATGCATCTCTAAGCAGGTGTGGTTTTACATGTCTTTAATCTCATGAGTTGGGAGGCAGAAGCAGATGAATCTCTGTGAGTTCAAGGTCAGCCTGCTCTACAAAGTGAGTTATATGACAGTCAAGGCCACACAGAAAAACTATGTCTCAAAAAAGCCAAAATAAAAAACCAAACAAAAACCATCCAACCAAAAAAAAAAAAAAAAAAAAAAAAAAACCAAACAAAAACTATCCAACCAACCATCCAACCAAAAAAAGCACATCATTTTCTTTTTTTCTTCTCTTTTCCAAGGGATTGAGGTTGAAGGATTATCAGCAACAGAGAAACTGAATATTGGTAAAATGCATGCTAAACAAGTTCTATGAAAAAAGAAATTGTTTCATGTGTGTGTGTGTGTTTGTGTGTGTGTGTGTGTGTGTGTGTGTGAGAGAGAGAGAGAGAGAGAGAGAGAGAGAGAGAGAGATCTCCAAAGTCCATTGGCATGACTACAAAGGAAAAATATCATACAAACTCTATTTTAATTCAGGAAAACATCCTCCATGGTTAAAATTACTGGTTTTATATATTTAATAAAGCAATGTTCAATAATATTTCTAAATATAATATTTAACCATTATAGATTCTACATTATTAGAGAAAATAAAATTATTAAGATAAATTTGGAGGTCAAGCTTTCCCAAATTAAAGATGTCAAAACAGCAGAGAAGATGCTCAGTAACCTGACCTTCCTGTTTCTAATGAAAATCAAGTATAAGTATTTTCTGTTACACTAAATGTTATGTAATCTTT
The DNA here is from genome assembly GCF_947179515.1 of Apodemus sylvaticus. NCBI lineage: Eukaryota > Metazoa > Chordata > Mammalia > Rodentia > Muridae > Apodemus > Apodemus sylvaticus. Next base: position 54,384,776 of record NC_067490.1, read on the forward strand.
TATGCTACTTATTATAAGCGATGAAGATTCAACAATTTTCAGGATGTGTTCTAAACATCCTTAAATTTAATCTTTAGATTTTATACATAAAATGACATTTAGTGCTTTTGAAATGTGTTCCTTTGCTGACTAATAAGTGTGGTGAACATGAACTGGTAGATAATTAATACAGAGTACCCAATAAATTGATTGTTTCTTTGAGTTTTGTTCATTTACTTTTATTTTGTTTTTCTAAAGCAATAAAAACACATCACCTTCTCTTCTCCAAATGAAAGTTTACTATTTTTACAAATTAATTTTGACATAAAATTGTGCATATTTATTGTTCTTGTCAGATATATAGTTTGCAAATATTTTCTCTCATTCTATAGATTGCTTCTTCATTCACTTGATCAACTGAAATATGATGCTTGAAATATTTTTAAGTCTGGAGATGAGTTTAATATCTAGAACTTATATGAAAGTACAAGGAACAAAACAACTCCACAAAGTTGGACTCTAACCTCCATATGGGCACACAAACATACTACTGCTACTACTACTACTACTACTACTACTACTACTACTACTACTACTTCTACTTCTACTTCTATTACTACTACTTCTACTACTACTATGACTACTTCTACTACTGCTCCTACTAATTTTAATATAACAGTCTTTGTCCTATTATCAATTGTGCCAATTTATGTACTAAGTATTTATCAAAACTATTCTAAATTTTCAAGTCTGCTGTGCAGAACGTTTGATGTAATTCCATTCATTTAATTTTAGGCAAGATTTTCTTTAAGTATTTCTTCCCCAATTAATATATAGTGAATGAGATAAAATAAGTAAAAAATTCAGATTATGTCTTTCGAACAACATAAAAAAGAATAACATGAGAAATAAAAATAAGAAAATGAGAATTCAATAAGAATAAAAAATGTAAGAGAAACTTGTAAAGAAAACAATAAATAAACTGAGAAATATGAGATACATGGGGTCTAAGAGATTGAAGTAGGCAGAGAAGTACTGATTCTTAAGAGTTGAGTAAGACAATAAAGACCATTCCAAGCAAAATGTTACAGCACAAGGAAATATGGCCTAGAAGATCACACAGTGAAGAGTTTGAGAGAAAGGGTATTTCTAATAAAAGGAGTTAGGTGAGTAGAAGGGTTTTCTTTTACTTTTTTTGCTAGAAGGAGACTTCTCTTCATATATGATGGATCCTTGGTAGATTTTCTAGTCAGTGATCATGAATGTGGAATGTCAGTGACAGTGGTACACAGAAGAAAGTAAAAATGTATCTGTGTGAACAAAAATTTCAAGAAGGGATGTGCTTGGTCAGAGATTATAGGCCATAATTTAATGTATCTTATTAAGTTCCAGGGATGATAGCATCTAGAAGTTTACATCTGTACCAAAATTTTTATAAGTGGTTATGTAGTATTAATTCTAATTAAAAGTCATGTGAGGAATGATTGGAAGCTATAAAGGTGGTACTATCATAAGGATTTTCCATTTCTATTTTGAGTTTGGCAAAGACAGACCAGTGAGTGTCACTCTCAGTTCAGTACAAAGAAATGAAATTCAGTTCCTTTTTCTCCCATATTCAATATCAAGGAAATGAAAAAAAAATAGTACACTAGCTGGTGTCATTGGACAATTAATTGTACATTTTGGTGACAGGTGCTACTGGCACCAACATAAGATGACTGTTCACAATCCCACCTATTGGTATGACCTGGCCTCAAATGAACCTTTAAAAATACTCCTCTCTTTCACCTTGAATATGCCAAATAAATTTGCCATGTAAGCAATAAAAGTTTACATTGCATTGAAACTTATGTGAAATGAGCAAATATACAGAAATAATCAAGAAAGAAAATTATAATATTATAGTTGTTCTAACTCTGCTAAAAGTTTAGTTCTTTTTCATTAGCTCACTGCATGTTTCATTAACTCTATGCTCAGAAAATATAAGAGAGGACCCCCCAGACCTTATAACTTACAATAAATTGATTCCAAGTTCTTTATAGTCTATAATGAAAGAACAAAGTATTTTATCAATTATTTGTCCTCTATTGACAATTTTCACTTGCTATTGTATTATAAAGAAGAACTTTATATAAATATATAATTATAAGGTGCTGGTTTTGGAGAAAATATGTATTATCTCTTGAGTTTGGGGATTCTTTCTCATTAACCTTCATGACATGCTTCTGTGCTCTTCTAGCACAGTCTTTGATGGAGTACATGTCTACAGTATTCTCAGGAAGGAAACACTGAGCTTCTAATGAAACTGAGGTCTGTGCCCTTCTTGTGAAGAAGATATGGTTTCATTTCCTTTTTAAAAGCTTTACATTTGCAAACACAGATGAAATTTCATCTGCTTTGCATCAGTGTAGTTTATAACTAGAAAACTTGGCAGTACATTTTGAAGTCCCATTATCAGTGTTTCCTCTTCTGAGGGGGAAATAATATATTAACAGTTTGCTTTTTGTTTATTTTGCTGTTGCTTAAAAAAATAAAGCAGAGCAGAGCCCTCACATTCTCTGCCCCTCATTCAGAGGTGTATTCTAGGCTGTTTTCAATGGAGCATCTTTAGAATGACAGCCAGATGGGTTCTTGGGTCTTTGTGTACATTGCCAAACAACCTGGAACTCTTGATCAGTACAAAAGGACTTGTGAAGTACTGAATCCACTTCCATAAAGACACTGGTTTATAAATAGAAAAATAATGTGACATACTTTAAGTTTTCCCCTTTGAGAATATAGTCATCAGAAAAATATGCTGTCTCACTAGTTTTTTTTATACTAAAGATGTTAAAAAACAAAAACAAACCCCCAAAAAACCAGCAGGTCCTTGTTAGAGCTTGGAAGTACAGTTATATTTGAGGGATACAAAACAATTAGATAGAATATTGACATTCAGGTGAAGGAGTCCATCAAGACCATGCCAAGGCAGATCTATTCACTAATAATCTTTGTAAGGATAGGTATGCACATTTACAGAAGACATATTTATCAATTAATTGGTGCAGAAGTAAAAGAAAAAAAGAGAAAAGAAAGCAAGAATTTTGTGAGACAGTGCTTGAACTCTGATTGTTATTGATGCTACACACAAGACCACTAAGAGGAGGCTAAGCAGTGGGTGCTATTAGCACATGTTTTCCCAGGGCTGCATTTTCCAGCCTCAATCATTTCCATTATATATGCAAAGAATCAAAAGCTGAACAATCATGGTGTCAATATAAAATCTGTTTAAGTTTTTAAGAAATCCCCACCTAACTCTGACAAACATTTCTTTGCTTTCATTTTTCAACTTGGTTATGCCAAGCACTTAGATTTAGCTATTTTCTGTTTGAAAATTTTTTATGAGTAAAGAGAAATTCTTTGACCACAGGTAGTCTGAATCATTATATTTTATCGTTTTATAAGAAGAATTTGTGAATATCTAAGTTTGTATTGCAAATTGTGTTCTGGTTCATTCAGAGATGTATTTCAAACTTCAAGTGGATTCAAAGTTGGGTGAAGCCTTTGATGTGAATTTTAATAACAACCTTTCAGACAAGATATAGTTACTTGTAGTTGTATGACTATTATGGGTCTGTTCCATAGGAGGGGAACCATACATGGTACGATAAACCTGGTACATAAAACAAAACCCCACAGAACTGATTTTTATCTTTGAAATAGTATGTGTACCATTTAATTTAAATTATGCTTGGTTAAGGATGATTTGGGGGGGGATGGGTTATTTATGTTCTAGCCATTATGATCATAGTTGAAGTAAGTTTCTTTGCCAGTGAAGAACTTGGTCAGATGAAAAGGATAAATCACCTTATATTCATGATGCTAGATGCAGTGTAACATAAGCCACCAGATTGCTCATTCTGGGCACTTTATTCCTATTGCTGATACACTCCTCAAAAATCCTCAAAAATCCTATTTCAGACTGAGCAAACTTGAGATCACAAAGCATCAAGATACTGCTCTTGGAAGGGAAGTTGGATAAGCCATCTCTTCACAAAAATGTAATTGGGTCTATTCACACACTTCATTTGGCCATTATTAGGTAGCCAGATACCTACCTCACACATACTTAAAAAGAACTTTCCTGACCAGAAATCTTCATTCTGAAAGAGATGATTTAAAAGTTGTGCCACTGGCAAATTTTATTGTTATATTTGACTAAAATAATTCTTTTAGCCTATACCATAACAGGAGAGGGAAACAAATATCTTCCCATGAAAGGCATTTTCTGAGAGGATCAGATTATAAAAGGGTAGGATAAAGATGCCGAGTGGGGTCTAGACCATCTCCTAAATGGAGTGAATTTGAGCAGGTGTGAACTTCTGTGGGTCTCCTTTTCATAATCCAAAACTAAAGAACTCTGTTAGGAGCCAGGTCCAGTGGAGTACCAACATTACAGATTTGCAAGATAGCATGAATATCAATATTTTTCTATATTCTTTATTTACATTCTGAATGCTTTCCCCTTTCTCAGTTTCCCCCTCTATATTGGTCTCATAAGCCCTCTTTCCTCTGCCCATTTTCCAATCACCTCCTCTCCCATTTCCCTGTCCTGGTACTCCCCTACAATGCTGGATCAACTCTTTTTAGAACCAGGGCCCTCTTTCTCCCTCTTCTTGGGTATCATCTGATATGCTAATTGTGTCTTGAGAATTCAGAGCTTCTGGGCTAATTAATATTCACTTATCAGTGAATGCATTCCATGTGCATTCTTTTGTGATTGTGTTACCTCACTTAGGATGATATTTTCCAGTTCTGAGAAAGAAATTAGGGAAATGACACCCTTCGCAATAGCCACAAAAAACATAAAGTATCTTGGAGTGACTATAACCAAACAAGTGAAAGATTTATATGACAAGAACTTCAGATCTCTGAAGAAGGAAATCAAAGAAGACCTCAGAAAATGGAAAAATCTGCCATGCTCGTGGATTGGCAGGATTAATATAGTTAAAATGGCCATCTTGCCAAAAGCAATCTACAGATTCAACACAATCCCCAAGAAAATCCCAACTTACTTCTTCATAGAGTTAGAAAGAGAAATTCTCTAATTCATCTGGAATAACAAAAAACCCAGGATAGCTAAAACTATTCTCAAAAGTAAAAGAACTTCTGGGGAAATCAGTATCCCGGACCACAAACATTACTGCAGAGTAACAGAGATAAAAAAAAAAAACTGCATGGTATTGGTACAATACCATTGGTACAATACCATTGGTACACCAATAGCTTATGCTCTAAGATCAAGAATTGACAAATGGGACCTCATAAAATTACAAAGTTTCTGTAAGGCAAAGGCCACTGTCAAAAGGACAAAATGGCAACCAACAGATTGGGAAAGGATCTTCACCAACCCTAAATCCATCAGAGGGCTAATATGCAATATATACAAAGAACTCAAGAAGTTAAACCCCAGAGAACCAAATAACCTTATTAAAAAAATGCGGTACAGAGCTAAACAAAGAATTTTCACCTGAAGAACTTCGCATGACTGAGAAGCATCTTAAAAAATGTTCAACATCATTAGTCATTAGGGAAATGCAAATCAAAACAACCCTGTGATTTCACCTCACACCAGCCAGAATGGCTAAGTTTAAAAACTCAGGAGACAGTTTTGGCGAGGATGTGGAGAAAGAGGAACACTCCTTCACTACTGGTGGGATTGCAAGATGGTACAACCACTTTGGAAATCAGTCTGGTGGTTCCTCAGAAAAGTGGACATGACACTTTTGGAGGACCCTGCTATACCTCTCTTGGGCATATACCCAGAGGGTTGTCTGGCATGCAATAAGGACACATGCTCCACTATGTTCATAGCAGCCGTATTTATAATAGCCTGAAGCTGGAAAGAACCCAGATGTCCCTCAGTGGAGGAATGGATTCAGATAATGTAGTATATTTACACAATGGAATACAACTCAGCAATTAAAAACAATGAATTCATGAAATTGTTAGGCAAATGGTTGGAAATGGAATATCAATATTTGATTTTGCCTCATCTACACCTCTTCCTAGTTCATGTATTTAGTCTTGAAACTCAAAGTACTCTACTTGCTGATAATTAAATCATGCAGGTAAATCTTCGCATTCTGTGCACCAGCAGGGTAAATAGCTGCTTGTCATTAGAAACTCTCAAGATTTGGTTAGTTCTTCAAAAACTAATTTGAGCTGTTATACAGAGAATTTTAAGGAAAAAAAAAACTAACAACAAATAAGCAAAAAGAGCAAAAAATAAAACAAAAATCCCAAAAGCAAAACTGAGAATAAGTCTAAGCCAACAAGGACAAAATGATAAGCAGCTTTATTAGACAGTTGAATAAAATATTAAACAAATTATAATACCTGTACATAAGCAGTTGGCAATGCATTTGATTTTCTACATATACTTTTCCATTTTCCCCTATCTATTTGGGCATCTTCTTCATGGAGCCCTGATGACCTCTGCAGCATTGTGTCTCTAGAAAAGTCCATCTGAGCTTTTAAATTGCTGAGGGTAATGCAGATTCTAGCATACAACTATTTCTCAGTCCCTAGCCTTTGTAATTATTGTCAGAGCTATCTGTAGAAAGTTCCTATGAGTACTTTCTCTTTTAGCTTGCTTTGGGAAAATATCTCCTGCCTCTGTTTTTCCGTTGATTGAATTGTTGACAGTTGTTTATTTATGTTCTGGTATTTAATTTTCTTCATGACATTTCCCTCCAAAATAGGTAGGGAAGAATCTATAAAATGAGGGAACAGAGTATGCAAGTCTTCTAGTCCATTTGTCGAGGCAGTCATGTGGACATATGCATAAAAATTATTGTTCTTTTGAGTTTTAGACTTATGAACAAGAGCTTCTTTTTATTAATTAATTAATTTATTTATTTATTTATTCATTTATTTTTATTCAATATATTCTGTTTACATTTCAAATGATATCCTCTTTCCTGGATCCCCCTCCCCGAAAGTCCCATAAGCCCTCTTCCCTCCCCCAGCTCCCCAGTCACTCCCTTCCTGTTCCCCGATCCTGGTATTCCCCTACACTACTTCACTGAGCCTTTCCAGGACCAGGGGTCTCTTCTTCCTTTTTCTTGGGCATACTACTCAGCTATTAAAAACAATGAATTCATGAAATTCTTAGGCAAGTGGGTGGAACTGGAGACTGCCATCCTGAGTGAGGTGACCCAATCACAAAAGAACACATATGGTATGAGCTCACTGATAAGTGGACATTAGCCCAGAAGTTCAGAATTCCCAAGAAGGGATTCAAATATCAAATGAAGAAGAGCTCCTTGCTACTCCAGTGATGTTCTGCTGATAAGGGAAAATTTTTCATGCCGTGGGAAAGCAAACGAAAGTTTGTCAGAACAAAATTTGTCTATAATCATTTGATTATTTGAAAACCTGTTCACATCATAGCTCTTAAATCATTCTTTGCTAGCATGTTTAGATAATAATGACACCGTAATTATTGAGTAATTATGCTTGGCCAAGAACGGTCCTAATTACTTTTAGTCATTTTTATAACCACACTTTGATGAAGTTAAGTTTCACATATGAGAAAAACTGATTTAGAAAGCTTGAATAATTTGTACAAGATAAAATAATAGAATTTGGCACTTACATTAGCAGCCTGGCTCCAGAGTCTATGTCTGCAAACTTTTTGCAGCATCCCAATCTTTCTTTATTTTTTTTTAATATTTTTATTTTCTATATTCTTGTTTACATTCCAAATGATTTCCCCCTTCCCAGATCCCCCCTCCACATATGTCCCATAAACCTTCTCTCCATCCATTCTCCAATCACTTCCCTCCTTTTTTTCTCTGTCCTTATATTCCCCTCCAATGCTAGATCAATCCTTTTCAGGATCAGGACCCTTTCCATACTTCTTCATGTGAGTCATTTGTTATGTGATTTTGTGCCTTGGGTATTCAGGGCTTCTGGGCTAATTAATATCCACTTATGAGAGATTGCATTCCATGTGTATTCTTTTGTGACTGGGTTACCACACTTAGGATGATATTTTCCAGATCAAACCATTTACCTATAAATTTTGTGAATTCATTTTTTCTAATTGCTGAGTAGTATTCCATTGTGCAAATATACCACATTTTCTGTATCCATTCCTCCTTTGAGGGGCATCTGGGTTCTTTCAGGCTTCTGGCTGGAAAATTATAAATACGGTTGCTATGGACATAATAGAGCATGTGCCTTTATTGCATGCTGGGGAATCCTTTGGGTATATGCCCAGGAGTGGTATAGCAGGGTCCTACAGAAATGTCATGTCCAGTTTTCTGAGGAACCGCCAGATTGATTTCCAAAGTGGTTGTACCATCTTACAGCCCCACCTGCAGTGGAGGCGTGTTCCTCTTTCTCCACATCCTCGCCAACACCTGCTGTCTCCTGAGTTTTTGACCTTAGCCATTCTGACTGGTGTAAGGTGAAATCTCAGGGTTGTTTTGATTTGCATTTCCCTAATGACTAATGATGTTGAACAGTTTTAAGATGCTTCTCAGCCATGTGAAGTTCTTCAGGTGAAAATTTTTTGTTCAGCTCTGTACCCCATCTTTTAATGCGGTTATTTGATTTTCTGCAATCTAACTTCTTGAGTTCTTTGTATATATTGGATATTAGCCCTCTATCTGATGTAGGATTGGTGAAGATCTTTTCCCAATTTGTTGGTTGCCGATTTGTCCTTTTAATGGTGTCCTTTGCCTTACAGAAACTGTAATTTTATGAGGTCCCATTTGTCAATTCTCTATCTTAGAGCATAAGCTATTGGTGTTCTGTTCAGGAACTTTTCCCCTGTGTCCATGTCTTCAAGGGTCTTCCCCAGTTTCTTTTCTATTAGCTTCAGTGTGTCTGGCTTTAAGTGGAGGTCCATAATCCACTTGGAGTTGAGCTTAGTACAAGGAGATAAGGATGGGTCAATACACATTCTTCTGCATGCTGACCTCTAGTTGAACCAGCACCATTTGTTGAAAAGTCTATCTTTTTTTCCACTGGATGTTTTCAGCTCCTTTGTCGAAGATCAAGTGGCCATAGGTGTGTGGGTTCATTTCTGGATCTTCAATCCTTTTACATTGATCTGCCTGCCTCTCACTCTACCAGTACCATGAAGTTTTTAACACTATTGCTCTGTATTAAAGTTTGAGGTCTGGGATACTGATTGTCCCAGAATTTCTTTTGTATTTGAGAATAGTTTTAGCTATCCTGGGGTTTTTGTTATTCCAGATGCATTTGGGAATTGCTCTAACTCTATGAAGACCTGTGTTGGGATTTTGTTGGGGATCACATTGAATCTGTATATTGCTTTTGGCAAGATGGCCATTTTAACTATATTAATCCTGTCAATCCACGAGCATGACAGATTTTTCCATTTTTCTGAGGTCTTCTTCCATTTCCTTCTTCAGAGACTTGAAGTTCTTGACATCTTTCACTTGTTTAGCCAGAGTCACACCAAGGTACTTTATATTGTTTGTGGCTATTGTCAAGGGTGTCATTTCCCTAATTTCTTTTTCAGCCTCCTTAGCCTTTGAATGTAGGAAGGCTACTAATTTGCTTGAGTTGATTTTATAGCTTGCCACTTTGCTGAAGTTGTTTATCAGCTGTAAGAGTTCTCTGGTGGAGTTTTTTGGGTCACTTAAGTAGACTATCATATCATCTGCAAATAGTTCGATTTCTTCCTTTCCAATTTGTATCACTTTGATCTCCATATGTTGTCTAATTGCCCTAGCTAGTACCTCAAGTAGTATATTGAAAAAAATATGGAGAGAAGGGGCAGCCCTGTTTAGTCCCTAATTTTAGTGGGGTTGATTCAAAATTCTCTCCATTTAGTTTGATGTTGGCTACTGGTTTGCTGTATATTGCTTTTACTATGTTTAGTTATGCGCCTTGAATACCTGTTCTTTCCAAGACTTTAAGCATGAAAGGATGCTGGATTTTGTCAAATGCTTTTTCTTTCTTTTTTTTTTTTATATTCTTTGTTTACATTCTAAAAGCTTTCCCCTTTCCCAGTCCCCGCCCCATATGTCCCATAAGTCCTCTTCTCTCCATCCATTCTCCTATGCTTTTTCAGCATTCAATGACATGACCATGTGTTTTTTTTTTTTTCCTTTGAGCTTGTTTATGTAGTGGATTGCACTGATGAATTTCCCTATATTGAACCATTCCTGCATCCCTGGATGAAGCGTACTTGATCATGGTAAATGCTCATTTTGATGTGTTTTTGGATTCAGATGGCAAGTATATTATTGAGTATTTTTTGCATCGAAGTTCATAAGGGAAATTGGGCTGAAATGCTCTTTCTTTGTTGGATCTTTGTGTGGTTTTGTTCTCAGCGTAATTGTGGCTTCAAAGAATGAGTTGGGAAGAGTTCCTTCTGTTCTATTTTGTGGAATAGTTTGAAGAGTATTGTTGTTAGGTCTTCTTTGAAGGTCTGATAGAATTCTGCACTGAAACCATCTGGTCCTGTGATTTTTTTTTTTTTTTGGTTGGGAGACTTTCTATGACCCTTCTATTTCTTTAGGGGTTATGGGATTGCTTAGATGATCTATTTGATCCTTATTTAATTTTGGTAATTGGTATCTGTCTAGGAAATGTCTATTTCCTCCAGATTCTCCAATTGTGTTGAGTATAGTCTTGTGTAGTAGGATCTGATGATTTCTTCTGTTTCTGTTGTTATATCCCCCTTTTCATTTCTAATTTTGTTAATTTGGATACTGTCTCTGCACCCTTTGGTTAGTCTGGGTAAGGGTTTATCTATCTTGTTGATTTTCTCAAAGAACCATCTCCTGGTTTTGTTGATTCTTTGTATGGTTCTCTTTGTTTCCACTTGATTGATTTCAGCTCTGTGATGATTTCCTGTCTTCTACTCCTCCTGGGTGATTTAGCTTCTTTTTGTTCCAGAGCTTTCACACATGCCATTAAGCTGCTAGTGTATGGTCTCTCCATTTTCTTTTTGGAGGCACTCAGGGCTATGAGTTTTCCTCTTCGCAGTGCTTTCATTGTGTCCCATAGATTTGGGTATTTGTGCCTTTATTTTCATTAAATTCTAAAATGTCTTTGATTTCTTTCTTTATTTCTTCTTTGGCCAAGGTATCATTGAGTACAGTATTGTTCAGCCTCCATGTGTATGTGGGCTTTCTATTGTTTTTATTGCTATTGAAGACCACTCTTACTCCATAGTGATCTGATAGGAGGCATGGGATAAGTTCCATCTTCATATATTTGTTGAGGTCTGTCTTGTGACCAATTATATGGTCGATTTTGGAGAAGCTACCATGAGGTGCTAAGAAAAGGTATATTCTTTTGCTTTAGGATGAAATGTTCTATAAATATCAGTTAAATCCAATTGGTCGAAAGCTTCAATTAGATTTACTGTGTCCCTGTTTAGTTTCTATTTTCCTGATCGAGGAGAGTGGAGTGTCGAAGTCACCCACTCTTACTATGTGGAGTGTCGAAGCCATCCACTCTTATTGTGTTAGGTGCAATGTGTGCTTTGAGCATAGATGTTCAGAATTGAGAGTTCTTGATGGATTTTTCCTTTGACCAGCAAGAAGTGTCCTTCAGTGTCTCTTTTGATGACTTTAAATTGAAAGTCAATTTTATCTGATATTAGAATGGCTACTCTACCTCGTTTCCTGAGACCGTTGGCTTGTAAAATTGTCTTCCAGCCTTTTACTCTAAGGTAGTTTTTGGCTTTGACACTGAGGTGTGTTTCCTGTATGCAGAAAAATGTAGGGTCCTGCTTCCTTATACAGTCTGTTAGTCTATGTCTTTTTATTGGGGAATTGAGTCCATTGATGTTAAGAGATAGATACTAAGGAATAGTGATTATTACTTCCTGTCATTTTCAATGTTATTTTTATATTTGAGTGGTTATCTTCTTTTGGGTTTGATGAAAGGTTACTATCTTGCTTTTTGGAGGGTGTAGTTTCCCTCCTTGTATTGGAGTTTTCCTCCTGTTATTCTTTGTAGGGCTGGGTTTGTGGAAAGATATTGTGTAAATTTGGTTTTGTCATGGAATATCTTTTCTCCATCTATGGTGATTGAGAGTCTTGCTGGGTATAGTAGTCTTGGCTGACATCTATGTTCTCTTAGAGTCTGCATGAGATCTGCCCAGGATCTTCTTGCTTTCCTGGTCCCTGGTGAGAAGTCTGGTGTAATTCTGATAGGTCTTCCTTTATATGTTACTTGCCCCTTTTCTCTTACTGCCCTAAGTATTCTTTCTTTGTTTAGTACATTTTGGGTTTTGATTATTATGTGACAGGAGGTATTTCTGCTCTGGTCTAGTCTGTTTGGAGCTATGTAGGCTTCTTGTATATTAATGGGCATCTCTCTCTTTAGGTTAGGGAAGTTTTCTTCCATAATTTTGTTGAAGATATTTGCTAGCCCTTTCAGTTGTAAATCTTCTCTCTCATCTATACCTATAATCCTTAGGTTTGGTCTTCTCGTTGTGTCCTGGATTTCCTGGATGCATTGGTTTAGTAGCTTTTTGCATTTTTGATTTTCTTTGACTGTTGAGTCAATGGTTTCTATGGTATCTTTGGCATCTGAGATTCTTTCTTCCATCTCTTGAATTCTGTTGTTGATATTTGCATCTATGGCCCCTGATTTCTTCCCAAGGTTTTCTATCTCCAAAGTTGTCTACCTTTGTGATTTCTTAGTTGTTTCTACTTCTGATTTTAGATCCTGGATGGTTTTGCCCAGCTCCTTCATTTGTTTGTGTTTTCCTTTAATGCTTTAAGAGATTTTTGTGTTTCTTCTTTCTTGACTTCTGCCTGTTGATTCAACTTCTCCTGCATTTCTTTAAGTGATTTTTGAGTTTCCTCTTTATTGGTTTCTATCTATTGACCCATATTCTCCTGAATTTCTTTAAGTGATTTTTGTGTTTCCATTGTAAGGGCTTCTAACTTGTTCATGTTCCCCTGTATTTCTTTAACAGATTTATTTATGTCCTTTTTGTGTTCCTCTAGCAGCATCATAACCAGTGATTTTAAATCCAAATCTTGTTTTTCTGGTGTGTTGGGGTATCGAGGACTTGCTGTTGTTGGACAACAGGCTTAGGCCCGAGCTATGTTCACCTCAGGCTGTGTCTGCTAACTGGTTCTGTCAGGTAGCCAAGATGGCAAGGTGCGGCCTTGCAAGTGCTGGGCAGTCTGCAGGACAAACAACCCCCTGGCTGTGTTGGCACACAGATGGCCCACTAAGCTGCCCAGGGCCTGGGCATAGGCAAAAACCTGACTGGTTTAGACCCAAGCAATATTAACCTCCAACTATGTCTGTGTACCTGGTGCTCTCAGATCTCTGGCATTCAGGAGCCAAGATGGCAGAGTGCCTCTTGTAACTGGCTGACAGGAGGCAGAGGTTTAATGGACTTTCAGTGTGGTAAAAAGCACGGAACTCTGTTGCATACAGCCCGGCTGGCTGGCAGTGGCCAATGATAGCGGGCACAGGGCCTATCTGGTCCCTGTCACCTCGGTTCCACTGGTGGAGGCCCTCTCTACCAGTCGTGCTGCTGCTGCAGCTGCCTTTCACTGCCACACCCCTGTTATCTCTGTACCCCATTTTAATAGGGCTATTTGACTCTCTGGAGACTAACTTCTTGAGTTCTATGTATACATTGTATATCAGTGCTATATTGGATATAGGGTTAGTAAAGACGTTTTCCCAATTTGTTGGTTGCCATTGTGTCCTATTGATCATGTCCTCTGCCTTACAGAAACTTTGCAGTTTTATGAAGTCCTATTTGTTCTTAGAGCATAAGCCATTGGTGTTCTGTTTAGGAACTTTTCCCCTGTGTCCATGTGTTCAAGATTTGTCCCCACTTTCTCCTCTTTTAGTTTCAGTGTGTCTGGTTTTATGTGTAGATCTTTGATCCACTTTGACTTGAGCTTTGTACAAGGAGATAAGAATGGGTTGATTTGCATTTTTCTACATGCAGATCTCCAGCTGACCATTTGTTTAAAATGCTGTCTTTTTTCCACTGGATGTTTTTAGCTCCATTGTTAAATATCAAGTGACCATACTTGTGTGGATTCATTTCTGTGTCTTCAATTCTATTCCATTAATCTTCCTGCCTATCTGCATACCAATACCAAACAGTTTTTTTTTTTTTTTTTATCACGATTGCTCTGTAGTAGAGCTTGAGATCAGGGAGGGTGATTCCTCCATAAGATCTTTTGTTGTGGAGAATAGTTTTTGCTATCCTGGGTTTTGTGTTATTCCACATGAATTTGAGAATTGCTCTTTCTAGATCTATGAAGAATTGATTTGGGATTTTGATGGGGATTGCATTGAATCTGTAGATTGCTTTCGGCATGATGACAGTTTTTACTATATTGAGCCTGCCAATCCATGAACATGGGAGATCTTTCCACCTTCTGAGACTTTCTTTGATTTCTTTCTTCAGAGGCTTAAAGTTCTTGCCATATAGATCTTTCACTTGCTTTGTTAGGGTCACACTTAGGCTTGACATATTATTTGGGACTATTGTAAAGGGTGTCCTTTCCCTAATTTCTTTCTCCTCTTGTTTATCCTTTGTGTATAGGAAGGCTACTGATTTGATTGCAATAATTTTATATCCAGCCACTTTGCAGAAGTTGTTTATCAGCTTTAGAAGTTATCTGGTGGAAGTCTTGGGGTCACTTAAGTATACTATCATATCATCTGCAAATAGTGATATTTTGACTTCTTCCTTTCCAGTTTGTATACTTTTAACCTCCTTTTGCTGCCTGATTGCTCTGGCTAGGACTTTAAGTACTACATTGAATAGATAGGGAGAGAGTGGACAGCCTTGTCTGGTCCCCCATTTTAGTGGGATTGCTTCAAGTTTCTCTCCATTTAACTTGATGCTGGCTACTGGTTTTCAGTATATTTCTTTGACTATGTTAAGGTATGGGCCTTGGATTCCTGATCTCTCCAAGACTTTTATCATGAAGAGATGATGGATTTTGTCAAAAGCCTTTTCAGCATCTAATGAAATGATGCTGTGTTTTTTTTTTCTTTAGTTAGTTTATGTAGTGAATTACATTGACAGATTTCCATATATTGAACCATCCCTGCATCCCTGGGATGAATCCTACCTGATTGTGGTGAATTATTTTTTGATGCATTCTTGGATTCGGTTGGCCAGGGTTTTGTTCAGTATTTTTGCATTAATGTTCATGATGGAGATTGGTCTGAAGTTCTCCTTCCTTGTTTGGTCTTGTTTGGTTTATGTATAAGAGTTATTGAGGCTTCATAGAATGAGTTGGGTAGTGTTCCTTGAGTTTCTATTTCTTGGAAAAGTTTGAAGAGTATTGGTATTAATTCTTCTTTGAAGATTTGATAGAATTCCCTGCTAAACCCATCTGGTCCTGGGCTATTTTTGATGGGATACTATTAATGAATGCGACTTATGGGACTATTTAGATGGTTTATCTGATCCTGTTTTAGCATTGGCACCTAGTATGTATCTAAAAAGTTGTCCATTTCATCAAGGTTTTCAAACCTTGTTGTACTGTCTGGTTTTGACACAGTACTGGAGTTATCACAAAAAAAGGAGCTTCAGTTGGGGAAGTGCCTTCATGAGATCCAGCTGTGGGGTATTTTCCCAATTAGTGATCAGGAGGGCCCCTTGTGGGTGATACCATCTCTGTGCTGGTAATCTTGGGTTCTATAAGAGAACAGACTGAGCAAGCCAGGGGAAGAAAGCCAGTAACATCCCTTCATGGCCTCTACATCAGCTCCTAATTTCTTACCTGCTTGAGTTCCAGTCCTGAGTTCCTTTGGCAATGAACAGCTGTGTGGAAGTGTAAGCAGAAGAAACCATTTCCTCCCCAATTTTCTTCTTGGTCATGATGTTTGTGCAGGAATAGAAACCCTGACTAAGACACTTGTTGAGTATAAACTCTTATAGTAGAATCTAATGATTTTTTTTTTTAAATTTCCACAGTTTCTGTTATGTCTCCCTTTTCATTTCTGATTTTATTAATTTGGATACCATCTCTGTGTGCTCTGGATAGTCTGACTAAGGGTTTATCTATCTTGTTGATTTTTTAAAAGAAACAGCTCCTTGTTTTGCTGATTCTTTGTATAGATCTTTTTGTTTCTGTGTGGTTGATTTCAGCTCTACATTTGATTATTTCCTGATGTCTACTCCTCTTGGGAGTATTTGCTTCTGTTTGTTCTAGAGCTTTCAAGTGCACTGTCAAGCTGTTGGTGTAAGCTCTCTCCATTCTCTTTTTGGAGGCACTCAGAGCTATGAATTTTCCTCTTAGCACTGCTTTCATTGTGTCCCATAAATTTTGGTATGATGTTCTAAAAAGTCTTTAATTTCTTTCTTTATTTCTTCCTTGGCCAAGCTGTCATTGAGAAGAGCATTGTTCAAGCTCCATGTGTATGCATGTTTTCCATTGCTTTTGTTTGAGCTTAAGAGCAGCCTTAGGCCACGGTGATCTGATAAGATACATGGAATAATTTCAATATTTCTGTATCTGTTGAGGCCCATTTTGTGACCAAGTATATGGTCAATTTTGGAGAAGGTACCATGAGGTGCTGAGAAGAAGGTATATTCCTTTGCTTTAGCGTGGAATGTTCTATAAATATCTGTTAGATCCATTTGCTTCATAACTTCAGTTAGTTTCACTTTATCTCTGTTTAGCTTCTGATTCCATGATTTGTCCATTTTTGAGAGTGGAATGTTGAAGTCTCCCACTATTATTGTGTGGGGTGCAATATGTGCTTTGAGCTTTATTAAAGTTTCGTTAATGAATATGGGGGCCCTTGTGTTCAGAGCCTAGATGTTCAGAATTGAGAGTTCATCTTGGTAGACTTTTCCTTTAACCAGTATGAAGTGTCCCTCCTTATCTTTTTTGACAACTTTTGGTTGAAAGTTAATTTTATCTAATATAAGAATGGCCACTGCAGCTATATCCAGCTCCAGTCAGCAAGTACTTGTAAGCACTGATAATAGTGTCTGGGTTTTGTAACTGTCTATGGGATGGATCACTAGGTGGGGATCACTAGGTATGGATGTCTGGATGGTCTTTTCCTCAGACTCTGCTCTACACTTTATCTCTGTCTCTCCTTCTGTGGGTATTTTGTTTCCCTCTCTAAGAAAGACCAGAGTATCCATACTTTGTTCTTCCTTCTTCTTGGGCATCATTTGATATGTGAATTATGTCTTTGGTATTCCAAACTTCTGGGCTAATAATCACTTAACAGTGAGTGCATACCATGTGTGTTCTTTTGAGATTGGGTAACCTCACTTAGGATGGTATTTTCCAGTTCCACCCATTTGCCTAAGAATTTCATGAATTCATTGTTTTTAATAGCAGAGTAGTATTCCATTGTGTAAATATACCATATTTTCTGTATTCATTCCTCCATTGAGGGACATCTCAGTTCTTTCCAGCTTCTGGCTATTATAAATAGGGCTGCTATGAACATAGTTAAGCACGTGTCCTAGTTGCATGCTGGGAAATCCACTGGGTATATGCCCAGGAATGATATAACAGGGTCCTCCAGTAGTATCAAGCCCAGGTTTCTGAGGAATCGCCAGACTGATTTCCAGAGTGGCTTTACTAGCTTGGAATCCCACCAGCCCTGGAGGAGTGTTCCTCTTTCTCCACATCCTCACCAGCACCTGCTGTCTCCTGAGTTTTGATCTTAGCCATTCTGACTGGTGTGAGGTAAAATCTCAGGGTTGTTTTGATTTGCATTTCCCTGATTACTAAGGATGTTTAACATTTCTTTAGGTGCTTCTCAGCCATTCACTATTCCTCAAGTAAAAATTCTTTGTTTAGCTCTGTACCCATTTTTAATAGGGTTGTTTGGTTCTCTGGAATCTAGCTACTTGAGTTCTTTGTATATAATGGATATTAGCCCTCTGTCGGATGTATGGTTGGTAAAAATATTTTCCCAATCTGTTGGTTGCTGTTTTGTCCTCTTGACAGTGTCCTTTGCCTTACAGAAACTTTGTAATCTAATGAGGTCCCATTTGTTAATTCTTGATCTTAGAGCATAGCTATTGGTGCTCTGTTCAGGAAACTTTCCCCTGTGCCCATGTGTCCAAGGCTCTTCCTCAGTTACTTTTCTATTAGTTGCAGTGTGTCTGGTTTTATGTGAATGTCTTTGATATACTTGGACTTGAGCTTAGTACAAGGGGATAAGAATGGATCGATTTGTATTCTTCTGCATGCTGACCTCCAGTGGAACCAGCACCATTTGTTAAAAAGGCTATCTTTTTTCCACTGAATGGTTTTAGCTCCTTTGTCAAAGATCAAGTGACCATAGGTATGTGTGTTCATTTCTGGGTCTTCAATTCTATTCTATGCATTGATCAGCCTGTCACTATACCAATACCACACATTTTTTAGCACTATTGCTCTGTAGTACTGCTTCAGGTCTGGGATACTGATTCCTCCAGAAGTTCAACAGTAAAATATTGTTGAGAATAGTTTTTGCTATCCCGGGTTTTTTGTTATTCCAGATGAATTTGCGAATTGCTCTTTCATATGAAGAACTGAGTTGGGATTTTGATAGGGATTGAATTTAATTTGTATATTGCTTGTGGCAAGATGGCCATGTTTACTATATTAATCCTGCCAATCTAGAAGCATGGGAGATCTTTACATCTTCTGAGGTATTCTTCAATTTCTTTTTTCAGAGACTTGAAGTTCTTGACATACAGACCTTTCATTTGTTTGGTTAGAGTCACAACAAGATATTTTATACTGTTTGTGACTATTTTGAAGGGAGTTGTTTCCCCAATTTCTTTCTCAGCCTGTTTGTCCTTTGAGTATAGGAATGCTACTGATTTGCTTGAGTTGATTTTATAACGGGCCACTTTGCTGAAGTTGTTTATCATCAGTTGGAGTTCTCTAGTGGACTTTTTTGGGTCACTTAAGTATACTATCATATCATCTGCAAATAGTGATAAATTGACTTCCTCCTTTCTAATTTTTATCTTTGACCTCTGTACTGGCTGGGTTTGTGTGTCAACTTGACACACGCTGGAGTTATGACAGAGAAAGGAGCTTCAGTTGGGAAAGTGCCTCCATGAGATCCAGCTGTGGGACATTTTCTCAATTAGTGATCAAGGGGGGAGTGCCCCTTGTGGGTGGTACCATCTCTGGGCTGGTATTCTTTGATTCTATAAGAGAGCAGGCTGAGTAAGCCAGGGGAAGCAAGCAAGTAAGGAACATTCCTCATGGCTTCTGCATCAGCTCCTGCTTCCTGACCTGCTTGAGTTCCAGTCCTGACTTCCTTTGATGATAAACAACAATGCAGAACTGTAAGCTGAATAAACCATTTCCTCCCCAACTTGCTTCATGGTCATGATGTTTGTGCAGGAATAGAAACCCTAGGGTACACCCAGAGACTGGCTGGGAGCAAGCAGCATGCTCAGGTGAGTCAGGCCCTGCAGAGCAGAGGATCCAGCCCTGAGGCCACTGACTGGAGCCTTCAGGCCTCCGCTTCAGGATCCGAAGCAGCCTGGCCCACAGCACCTGTCTCCAGGAAGTGCAAGAGGCCAACGGTACACCCAGAGGCCAGCTGGGAGCAAGCAGCTTGCTCAGGTGAGTCAGGCCATGCAGAGCAGAGGATTCAGCCCTGAGGCCTCTGACAGAAACCTTCAGGTCTCCGCTTTGGGTCTGGAAACAGCCTGGGCCATTGCACCCAGTCTCCAGGCAGTACCGGAGGTTAGGTGGGCATCCAGAGACCAGCTGCAAAAAGGAAGCTTGCACTGGTGAGTCCAACATTGACAACAAGACCAACTAACACCAGTGAGAACTAGATGGCAAAAGGCAAACACAGGAATGTTACTCACAGAAATGAAGGCAATATGGCAGCATCTAAACCCAATTTTCCATTAGCAGCATGTCCTGGATACACCAACACTCTAGGAAAACAAGATATGGATTTAAAATCACTGGTCATGATGCTGTTACAAGAACACATGAAGGACATAAATAAATCTCTTAAAGAAATTCAGGAGAAAATCGATCAAAATTTAGAAGTCCTTACAAGGGAAACACAAAAATCATTGAGAGAAATTTGGGAGAATTCAGAAGCCAATAAGAAGGAAACACAAAAATCACTTAAATACAGGAGAACTTTGGTCAACAGGCTGAGGTCATGAAAGAGGAAACACAAAAATATCTTAAAGAATTATAGGAAAACACAAACAAGCAAGTGAAGGAGCTGAGCAAAATCATCCAGGATCTAAAATCAGAAGTAGAAACAACTAAGAAATCTCAAAGAGAAACAACTTTGGAGATAGAAAACCTCGGGAAGAAATCAGGGGACATAGATGCAAATATCAACAACAGAATACAAGAGATAGAAGAAAGAATCTCAGATGCTGAAGATATCATAGAAACCATGGACTCAACAGTTAAAGAAAATGCAAAATGCAAAAAGCGTGTAACCAAAAACATCCAAGAAATCCAGGACACAATGAGAAGAGCAAATCTAAGAATTATAGGCATAGATGAGAGTGAAGATTTACAACTTAAAGGGCCAGCAAATATCTTCAATAAAATTATGGAAGAAAACTTCCCTAACCTAAAGAGAGAGATGCCCATGAATATACAAGAAGCTTACAGAACTCCAAACAGACAAGAACAGAGCAGAAATACCTCCCGTCACATCATAATCAAAACCCCAAATATACTAAGCAAAGGAAGAATATTAAAGGCAGTAAGAGAAAAAGGCCAAGTAACATATAAAGGAAGACCTATCAGTATCACAGCAGACTTCTCACTAGAGACTATGAAAGCTAGAAGATCCTGGGCAGATCTCATGCAGACTCTAAGAGAACACAAATGCCAGCCAAAACTACACGCACCAAAACTCTCAATCACCATAGATGGAGAAACCAAGGTATTCCATGACAAAACAAAGTTCACCCAATATCTTACCACAAACCCAGCCCTACAATGGATAATAGGAGGAAAACACCAATACAAGGAGGAAAACTTCTCCCTGGAAAATGCAAGATAGTAACCTTCTTTCATCAATCCCAAAAGAAGATAACCAATCAAATATAAAAGATAACATAAAAAATGACAGGAAGTAATAATCACTATTCCTTAATATCTCTTAGCATCAATGGACTCAATTCCCCAATAAAAATACATAGACTAATGGACTGGATACGTAAACAGGATCCTACATTTTGCTGCATAGAGGAAACACACCTCAGTGTCAAAGACAAACACTACCTTAAAGTAAAAGGCTGGAAGACAATTTTATAAGCAAATGGTCTCAGGAAACGAGCTGGAGTAGCCATTCTAATATCAGATAAAATTGATTTCAACCTAAATTCATCAAAAGAGACACTGAGGGACACTTCTTGCTGGTCAAAGGAAAAACACCCCAAGAAGAACTCTCAATCCTGAACATCTATGTTCCAAATGCAAAGGCACCCTCATTCATAAAAGAAACTTTACTAAAGCTCAAAGCACACATTGCACCTAACACAATAATTGTGGGTGACTTCAACACTGCACTTTCCTCAATGGAATGAGCAGGCAAACAGAAACTAAACAGGGACACAATGAAAATGAAACTAATTGAAGCTTTGGACCAATTAGATTTAACACACACACACACACACACACACACACACACACACACACACACACACACACACACACATATATATATATATATATATATATATATATATATATATATAACATTTCACCCTAAAACAAAAGAATATAGCTTTTTCTCAGCACCTCATGGTACCTTCTCCAAAATCTACCAAATAATTGGTCACAAGACAGACCTCAACAAATATAAGAAATTCGAAAAAATCCTATGCCTCCTATCAAATCACTATGGAGTAAAAGTGGTCTTCAATAGCAACAAAAACAACAGAAAACCCACATACATGTGGAAAGTGAACAATACTTTACTCAATGATACCTTGGTCAAAGAAGAAATAAAGAAATCAAAGACTTTTTAGAATTTATTCAAAATGAAGACACAACATACCCAAATCTATGGGACACAATGAAAGCAGGGCTAAGAGAAAAACTCAGAGTCCTGAGTGCCTCCGAAAAGAAAATGGAGAGAGCATACACTAGCAGCTTAATGACACACCTGAAAGCCCTGGAGCAAAAAGAAGCTAATTCCCGCAGGAGGAGTAGAAGGCATAAAAATCATCAAACTCAGGGCTAAAATCAATCAAGTGGAAACAAAGAGAACCATACAAAGAATCAACGAATCCAGGAGCTGGTTCTTTGAGAAAATCAACAAGATAGATAAACCCTTATCCAGACTAACCAAAGAGCATGGAGACAGTATCCAGATTAACAAAATTAGAAATGAAAAGGGAGATATAACAACAGAAACTGAGGAAATTCAAAAAATCATCAGATCTTACTACCAAAGCCTATACTCAACACAACTGGAAAGTCTGGAGGAAATGGACAATTTCCTAGACAGATACCAAACATGAAAATTAAATCAGGATCAAATAGATCATTTACATAGCCCCATAACTCCCAAAGAAATAAAAGGGATCATAGAAAGTCTCCCAACCAAAAAAAGCACAGGACCAGATGGCTTCAGTGCAGAATTCTATCAGACCTTCAAAGAAGACCTAACACCAACACTCTTCAAACTGTTCCACAAAATAGAAACAGAAGGAACACAATCCAACTCGTTCTATGAAGCCATAATTACACTGATAACAAAACCACACAAAGATCCAACAAGGAAAGAGAACTTCAGGCCAATTTCCCTTATGAATATTGATGCAAAAATACTCAATAACATTCTTTCCAAATGAATCCAAGAACACATCAAAACGATCATCCACCAAAATCAAGTGGGCTTCATCCCAGGAATGCAGGGATGATTCAATATAAGGAGATCCATCAATGCAATCCACTATATAAACAAACTCAAAGAAAAAAAACATATGCTCATTTCATTAGACGCTGAAAAAGCATTTGACAAAATTCAGCATCCTTTCATGCTAAAAGTCTTGGAAAGAACAGAAATTCAAGGCCCATACCTATACATAGTTAAAGCAATATACAGCAAACAGGTAGCCAACATCAAACTAAATGGAGAGAAACTTGAAGCAATCCCACTAAAATCAGGGACTAGACAGGGCTGCCCCTTTCTCCTTATCTTTTCAATATAGTACTTGAAGTTCTATCTAGAACAATTAGACAACATACAGAGGTCAACGGGACACAAATTGGAAAGGAAGAAGTAAAATTATCACTATTTGCAGATGACATGATAGTATACTTAAGTGACCCAAAAAACTCCACCAGAGAACTCCTACAGCTGATAAACAACTTCATCAAAGTGGCAGGTTATAAAATCAACTCAAGCAAATCAGTTGCCTTCCTATACTCAAAGGATAAGCAGGCTGAGAAAGAAGTTAGGGAAATGACACCCTTCACAATAGCCACAAACAATATGAAGTATCTTGGGGTGACTCTAATCAAACAAGTAAAAGATCTGTATGACAAGAACTTCAGGTCACTGAAGAAGGTCATTGAAGAAGACCTCAGAAAATGGAAAACTCTTCCATGCTCATGGATAGGCAAGATTGATATAGTTAAAATGGCCATCTTGCCAAAAGCAATATATAGATTCAATGCAATCCTGATCAAAATCCCAACTCAGTTCTTCACAGAGTGAGAGAAAGCAATTCTCAAATTTATCTGGAATAACAACAAACCCAGGATAGCTAAAACTATTTTCCACAGTAAACGAACTTCTGGGGGAATTAGTATCCGAGACCTCAAGCAATACTACAGAGTAATAGTGTTAAAAATTGCATGGTATTGGCACAGTGACAGGCAAGTGGACCAATGGAATAGAATTGAAGACCCAGAAATGAATCCACATACCTATGGTCACTTGGTCAAAGGAACTGAACACATCCAGTGGGAAAAAAGATAGCCTTTTCAACAAATGGTGCTAGTTCAACTGGAGGTCAGCATGCAGGAGAATGAGAATTGATCCATTCTTATCTCCTTGTACTAAGCTCAACTCCAAGTGGATCAAGGACCTCCACATAAACCAGTCACACTGAAACTAATAGAAAAGAAACTGGGGAAAACCCTTGAGGACATAGGCACAGGGGAAAAGTTCCTGAACAGATCACCAATAGCTTATGCTCTAAGATCAAGAATTGACAAATGGGATCTCATAAATTTACAGTTTCTGTAAGGCAATGGACACAGTCAAAAGGACAAAATGGCAACCAACAAATTGGGAAAATATCTTCACCAATCCTACATCCGATAGAGGGCTAATATCCAGTATATACAAAGAACTCAAGAAGTTAGACCCCAGGGAACCAAATAACCCTATTAAAAAATGAGGTACAGACCTAAACAAAGAATTTTCATCTGAAGAAATTCGGATGGCCAAGAAGCACCTTAAGAAATGCTCAAAATCATTAGCCATTAGGGAAATGCAAATCAAAACAACCCTGAGATTTCACCTCACACCTCTCAGAATGGCTAAGTTTAAAATCTCTGGAGACAGCAGGTGTTGGCGAGGATGTGGAGAAAGAGGAACACTCCTTCACTGCTGGAGGGATTGTAAGATTTTACAACCACTAGGGAAATTAGTCTGGTGGTTTCTAAGAAAACTGGACATGACACTTCCGGAGGACCCTGTTATACCTCTCCTGGGCATATACCCAGAGGATTGCCCAGCATGCAATAAGGATACATGCTCCACTATGTTCATAGCAGCCTTATGTATAATAGCCAGAAGCTGGAAAGAACCCAGATATCCCTCAATGGAGGAATGGATACAGAAAATGTGGTTTATATACACAATGGAGCACTATTTAGCAATTAAAAACGATGAATTCATGAATTTTTTAGGTAAATGGATGGAACTGGAAAATATCATCCTAAGTGAGGTAACACAATCACAAAAGAATACACATGGAATGCAATCATTGTTAAGTGGATGTTAATTAGCCCTGAAGCTCTGAGTACTGAAGATACAATTAGCATATCAAATGATTCCCATGAAGAAGGAAGTAGAGGGCCCTAATCCTGGAAAGGCTTGATCCTGCATTGAAGGGGAGTACCAGGACAGAGAAAAGGGAGGGGTAAAGATAGGAGAATGGATGGAGAGAAGAGGACTTATGGGACATAGGGGGAGGGGGAACTGGGAAAGAGGAACACTTTTGGATTATAAACAAAGAATATAGAAAATAAAAATATATATTTAAAAAAGGAATAGAAACCCTGACTAAGACAACCTCCTTTTGTTGTCTAATTGCTCTAGCTAAAATGTCAATTACTATAATGAGTAGATATGTAGAGAGAGGGCAGCCTTGTCAAGTCCCTGATTTTAGTGGTATTGTTTCAAGTTTCTCTCCATTTAGTTTGATATTGGCTACTCATTCGTTGTATATTTCTTTTACTTTGGTTAGGTATGGGCCTTGAATTCCTGATCTTTCCAAGACTTTTAACATGAAAGGATGCTGAATTTTGTCAACTGCTTTTTTAGCATCTAATGAAATGACCATGTGGTTTTTTTCTTTGAGTCTGTTTTATGTAGTAGATTTCATTGATGGATTTCTGTATATTGAATCATCCCTGCATTCCTGGGATGAAGCCTATTTGATTGTGATGAATGATAGTTTTTATGTGCACTTGGATTGATTGGCAAGAATTGTATTGGATATTTTTGCATCAATATTCTTAAAGGAAATTGGTCTGAAATTCTCTTTCCTTGATGGATCTTTGTGTGGTTTGATATCAGGAAAATTGTGGCTTCATAGAACAAGTTGGGTAGGGTCTTCTCTTTCTATTTTGTGAAATTGTTTGAAGAATATTGGTGTTAGGTCT
The DNA here is from genome assembly GCF_947179515.1 of Apodemus sylvaticus. Taxonomy (NCBI): domain Eukaryota; kingdom Metazoa; phylum Chordata; class Mammalia; order Rodentia; family Muridae; genus Apodemus; species Apodemus sylvaticus. The sequence goes on from NC_067490.1 coordinate 54,410,605, forward strand.
TCTTTGAAAGTCTGATAGAATTTTGCACTAAACTAAAACCATCTGGTCCTGTCCTTTTTTTTTTTTTTTTTTTTTTTGGTTAGGAGTCTTTCAATGACTGCTTCTATTCCTTTAGGGGTTATGTTTAGATGGTCTATGTGATCCTGATTTAACTTTGGTATTTAGTATCTGTCTAGGAAATTGTCCATTTAATTCAGATTTTCCAGTAGTGTTGAGTATAGGCTTTTACAATAGCATTTGATGATTTTTTTTGAATTTTCTCAGTTTCTGTTGTTATATCTCTTTTAATTTCTGATTATTTTGGATACTGCCTCTGTGCCCTCTGGTTAGTCTGACTAAAGTTTTATCTATCTTGTTGATTTTCTCAAATAACCAGCTCCTGGTTTTGTTGATTCTTTGTACAATTCTTTCTGTGTGTACTTGATTGATTTCAGCTCTGAGTTTGATGATTCCCTGTCTTCTACTCCTCTTAGGTGTATTATCTTCTTTCTATTCTAAAGCTTTTAGGAGTGCTGTTAAGCTGCTAGTGTATGCTCTTCCCAGATTCTTTTTGGAGGCACTGAGAGCTATGATTTTTCTTTTTGGCACTGCTTTCATTGTGTCCCATAATTTTGGGTATGTTGTGCCTTCATTTTCATTAAATTCTAAAAAGTCTTTGATTTCTTTTCTTATTTCTTCTTTGACCAAGATATCAGTGATTAGAGTGTTGTTCAGCTTCCGTGTGTATGTAGGCTTTCTGTTGTTTTTGTTTGTATTGAAGACCACCTTTACTCCACAGCAATCTGCTAGGATCCATGAGATTAATTTGATCTTCTTATATCTGTTGAGGTCTGTTTTGTGATCAATTATATGGCCAATTTTGGAGAAGGTACCATGAGGTACTGATAAGAAGGTATATTCTTTTGATTTAGGATGAAATGGTCTATAGATATCTATTAAATTCATTTGGTACAAAACTTCTGTTAGTTTAACTGTGTCTCTGTTTAGTTTGTATTTCCCTGATTTGTCCATTGAGGAGAGTAGGATGTTGAAGTCACCCACATTTATTGTGTGAAGTGCAATGTGTGTTTATGCTTTAGTAATGTTTCTTTTATAAATCAGGGTGCCCTTTAATTTGGACCATAGACAATTAGAATTAAGAGTTCTTCTTGGAAGATATTTCCTTTGATGAGTATATAGGGTCCTTCCATGTCTTTTTTGATGACTTTTGGTTGAAAGTCTATTTTATTGGATATTTGAATGACTACTGCAGCTTGTTTCCTGAGACCATTTGCTTGGAAAATTGTTTTCCAGTTTTTTACAATGAGGTAGTGTTTGTCTTTGAAGCTGAGCTATATTTCCTATATGCAGCAAAATGTTGTGTGCTGTTTACATATCCAGTCTGTTAATCTATGTCTTTTTGGGGGGCAATTGAGTCCATTGATGTTAAGAGATGTTAAGGAATAGTGATTGTTGCTTCCTTTTTATTTTTGATGTTATTTTTATCTTTGGTGGTTACTTTCTTTTGGGTTTGTTGAAAGAAGATTAATTTCGTGCATTTTCTAGTTTGTAGTTTTCCTTCTTTTGTTAGTGTTTTCCATTCATTATTCTTTGAAGGGCTGGATTTGTGGAAAAATATTGTATAAATTTGTTTTTTGTCTTGGAATACCTTGGTTTCTCTATGTATGGTACTTGAGAGATTTGCTGGGTATAGCAGTCTGGGTTGGTATTTATGTTCTCTTAGCATTTGTATAACATCTGCCCAGGCTCTTCCGGTTTTCATAATCTCTGGTGAAAAGTCTGGTGTAATTCTGATAGATCTTCCTTTATATGTTACTTGACCTTTCCCCCTTACTGCTTTTAATTTTCTTTCTTTGCTTAGTGCATTTTAGTGTTTTAATTATTATGTGACTGGAGGAATTTCTTTTCTGGTCAAATCTATTTGGAGTTCTGTAGGCTTCTTGTATATTCATCTGCATCTCTTTTTTTAGGCTAGGGAAGTTTTCTTTTATAATTTTTTGAAGACATTTACTGGCCCTTTAAGTTGGAAATCTTCGCTCTCTTGTATACCTATAATCTTTACGTTTGGTCTTCTCATTTTGTCTTGGATTTCCTGGATGATTTCGTTCAGGAGCTTTTTGCATTTTGCATTTTCTTTCACTTTTGTGTCAATGCTTTCTGTGGTATCTTCTGCATCTGAGATTTTCTTTTCTATCTCTTGTATTCTGTTGTTGAACCGTGTCTCCTGACTTCCTTCCTAGATTTTCTATATCCAGACTTGTTTTCCTTTGTGATTTCTTTATTGTTTCTACCTTTAGTTTTAGATCCTGGATGGTTTTGTTCAATTTCTTCACCTGTTTTCTTTTGTTTTGTTTTGTTTTGTTTTGTTTTCCTGTAGTTCTTTAAGGGCTTCTCCATGTTTACTTGTATTCTCCTGTATTTCTTTAAGGGAGTTAATGTTTATGTCCTTCTTGAAGCCTTCTATCAGCAACATGAGCTGTGATTTTTAAATACAAATCTTGCTTTTTTGGTGTGTTGGGGTATCCAGGACTTGCTGTTGTGGGTGAATTTGGTTCAGAGTGTATGTCATGTTGCCTTGATTTATGTTAGTAACATTCCTACGTTTGCCTTTTTTCCTCTGGCTACCTCTGGTGTTAGTTGGTCCTGCTGTCTCTGGCTGGTGCTTGTCCCTCCTGTGTGTCTGAAAGCCTGTCTCAGCACCCATGAGTGAGTGGCTCTCCCCTGGCACAGAGTGCTGTGGGGCTGCCCAGTTCCTGGGTGTAGGTGGGACCCTGGAAGACTGAGTCCCAACTGATCTTACAGTTGCATGTTCTCTGAGTTCATGGCTGCACCCATCTGCTCAGTGACAGGAACAAAGATGTTGGCCTCACCTCTATACGCAGGGTCTCACTCTAAATGCAGGACTCCTTGCAGGGCAGATATCCCCTAGCGGGATAGGTGCACAGACAGCTGTGGTACTTCCCAGCTCCTAGGTGCAGGTGGGGTCCTGGAATACTGATTCCCAAGTGATCTTACACTGTCTTCTCTGTGTTCCTGGCTGTACCGTCTGCTCAGTCACCTCTCAACATGTGTCACCTTTTGCTAAACTGTATTTCATTGATTAGCATTATGAGAGTCTTATTACACTAAGGAAAGCAATTTTTCTGTTCTTCCAGCCTGGACCAGTACAGTACCATCACCCAAGATTATCAATTCATTGATGGCTCAGATTTTTCTCCTTTTGGAAATTGATCACGGGACCACAATAAGTCTAGCAATTTATGGACCAGTGGGTTAAATTGAACAGCCAAAGTACTAGTATGGTGAGTAATAGCTAACAACAAGCAGGCCATAACAGGGAAGTGAAATTTAGAAAAAAAGGAAAGTCTTGCTGCTGAAACCATGTCACTTCAGAAGAACAGAAGTAACAGTTTCACTACTTAGATGAATATCAATTTCCTGCTCTTTTATTTTTTTGAATGTCATACTTCTGCCATCTACACTGTCAATCATCTAGAACAGTCAGATTCTGGAATCATGTTATCACAAATGACCTGAGACAGGAATCTCAACTGGAATGAGACAATTGTATGCTTTTGATATTTGAAAGATCTCTGTTCATCATTTTTCTGTACAAAATTTATCCCAATATTGAAAACCAAATTTATTATCGATATAGTTGATTTGAACTCTGTTACCATCAGGGTGATCATTTCTTGTTCATCAGGCTTGAGAAAACGATGCTGTGAATTTAAACCTACAGAAATAACTCATAGTCATTAAATGGTTCCAGAATTACTTGATGTAATTCTAATTAAAATACATGCTATACTTTCAATATCAAGATTTCTAAACACACAGGGTACAACACATAAAATGTATTTAAAGTAAACAGCACCACACTGTGGTAGGATAGGGAATAGCTTTTCAGAAGCTTAAGCATTGGCTGAGAGTATAGGATTGTTTCTTTTTCCTTTTCAAGAACGTTCATGCAATGTGGTATTATTTTCTCTGGAAACACTAATGTTTTAATGTTTTTTGATACTTGACTTATTGACAAGAAAATTTGTCGGCAAAATTCAAACCTATTTACAGATGAGAATGTGAACAGCAAAAACAAAAATACTTGCCATATTTTACCATGTGTGGTTATAGTTATGGTTATGAAAACCAAATGCATTTCAAAAAATTTAGTCATTAAAAAACACCATTGCCTAGGGCCTTTCCTTTTTATCCTCTGATGAAGAGAACATCTTATTACTAAATTTAATCTGCTGAAAATCAAATTTTATAACTCAAAAATTGGCACAAACTAAATCAGTGCTACAATTTTTAAAAATGCTATTACAGAGACTGCATTAGCTAAGTGAAAGCAAAATACATCTCTGAAACTGTACATTCACCTGCAGTATGGCTTATAGCTTAGCCCACACATGAAATATAAAACAAGTATGGAACTCACTTTCTTCAGGCATCAGAGGCATGACTTTCAGCTCTTTGGAGTGTGAGGACCTAATTTCTATAATGTATTCCTTCTGTGTCACAATGGGATTGTCATCTTTTCTGAGCAATCCTTGATCTTTTAATCTTCCTCTGATATCCTCAGTGAATAGCTTTCCTAGGTATCTCTCCATAGAAGAAGAGTTTTCAAGAGAACTCCAGCAGAGTTACTCGTATCTAAAGAGCTATTTGCTCATTATTTAACTTTTTAATACTATTTGATGGAGAAGAAACATGAATATCAACAGAGTTGTAAAATATCATGCTATTAAAAAGACCATATTACTAAGATTCGGAAGTCCAGAGAGCATCTGCAAATGACTAACAGAACATAATAGGAAAGATTGCCCTTACACAGTCCAAGTGATGCACACGTGATGCCAGCCCCCAGGGTTAATTATTGTAGTATTCTGGATATCTCCTCAATATAAAGAGGAATTTTCTGTTATTAACTATAGTTTCTTATTTTCTCCATACTCTGTTGAAAGAAAGGGCACTGAAAAGTTTTATTTTATATTATACTTATGGGTGTTGTGCCTAAATGTGTGTTTGTGTACCACCCAAGTGCCTGGGACCTGAAGAGGCTAGAAAAGGGCATGAAATATCCTGGTAGTAGAGTTATAAGCATTTATGAACCTCTATGTGAATGCTAGAAATCAAACTCTGGACCACTACAATATTAAGTGTTCCTAACTGCTGAGCCATCTCTCTCTAGCCACAATTTCATTATTCCTAATGTTCTGGTATGTGGGTTCTCACTTGCCAAGTGCAGAAGACCTTGCACCCAAACTAAACAGTACCAGAAGCTAGCAAAAGATGTTTCTGCAAGATTGCCCATTTTAGGTAAACAAAGCCAGGATCCATGCTACATAACACCTGCCTTCTAAAATGAACACTTACACATGAGACACTGCCAAGTATCAGAAAACTAAGGATTCTGACTGCAGAAATGCTGCTGGCTATCTTCACTTGCATCTCCTATGTGTATTATTCTATGCTCAAAGTGTACAATATTGCATCTTACCCATAAGTGCCCTGTTCCTTTCCCCACTAACTGCTCAAGAGGTTTACACATAGCTGTTACTTGTCAGAGCTACATCATCCAGTGGGCAGAAAAATAAGAAGCTAAAACAGTGTATGAATGTTTTATCTGAATGCATGTCTTTGTACCACATGTGTTCATTATAACCAGAATAGGGCAGGAATACTCCAGAATTGGAGTTACAAATAGTTGTGAGACACTGTGAGGGTGCTGAGAATCAAAGTAGTCTTCTGGCTAGTCCCAGAGATGCACCCCCACCAATATTTATGTTTCACTCTCACCTCTTTCCCACCCTCCCTTCCTCCATACCTGATCCCCATCCCATACCTTTTCTCACCTTCTATCCTACTTAGTTTCCACTCTCCTTGCACCTCTGATGACTATTTAGTTTTCCCTTCTGAGTGAGATTCACACATCCTCTCTTGGGTCCTCTTTATCACCCAGTTTCTTTGGGCCTCTTGATTGTAACATGGTTATCATACTCTTTATCGCCAATTTTCACTTATAAGTGAGTACACACTATACATGTTGTTTGTGTGTGTGGGGAGTGAATGTTACCTCACTCAGGATGATAGCATCAAGTTTCATTGATTTGCCTGCAAACTTCATGATGTCTTTGTTTTTAATAGCTGACTAGTATTCTATTTTGTGTGTATACATTTTCTTTATCTACTCTTCAAATGAGTGTCATCTAGATTGTTTCCAGTTTCTGACTATTAGAAATAAATTTGTTATGAACATAATTGATCAAGTATCCCTGTGGTATAGTTGGTCATCCTTTGGGTATATGCCCAGGAATGGTATTGCTGGGTATTGAGATAGAACTAATCCCAATTTCTGAGAAACCACCAAAATTGATTTCCAAATTGGTTTTACTAGTTTTCACTCCCACCATCAATGGAGTAGTTGTTTCCCTTGTTCTACATCCTTGCCTGAATGTGCTGTTACTTGAGATTTTCATCTTATCAATTCCAATGGGTGTAAGATGGAATCTCAGAGTCATTTTGTGTGTATACATTTTCTTTATCTACTCTTCAAATGAGTGTCATCTAGATTGTTTCCAGTTTCTGACTATTAGAAATAAATTTGTTATGAACATAATTGATCAAGTATCCCTGTGGTATAGTTGGTCATCCTTTGGGTATATGCCCAGGAATGGTATTGCTGGGTATTGAGATAGAACTAATCCCAATTTCTGAGAAACCACCAAAATTGATTTCCAAATTGGTTTTACTAGTTTTCACTCCCACCATCAATGGAGTAGTTGTTTCCCTTGTTCTACATCCTTGCCTGAATGTGCTGTTACTTGAGATTTTCATCTTATCAATTCCAATGGGTGTAAGATGGAATCTCAGAGTCATTTTGTTTTGCATTTCTCTAATGAGTAAGGATATTGAACATATCTTTAAGTGTCTCTTGGCCAACAGAAATTCCTGTGTTGAAAATTATCTGTTTAGCTGGGCACCCCATTTTTTTTCATTTTATATTTATTTTGTTTAACTTTTTTTAAATTTGATATATTTTTTATTTACATTTCAAATGATTTCCCCTTTTCTAGCCCCCCACTCCCCAAAAGTCACATAAGCCCCCTTCTCTCCCCCTGTTCTCCCACCTACCACTTCCCACTTCCCTGTTCTGGTTTTGTCCTATACTGCTTCACTGAGTCTTTCCAGAACAAGGGGCCACTCCTCCATTCTACTTGTACCTCATTTGATGTATTCCAGTTTTCTAGGTTAATATCCACTTATTAGTGAGTGGGCACCCCATTTTTAAATTGAATTATATGGTTTGTTGATGTCTGATTTCTTGAGTTTTTTTTTTTAATATATTTTGAATATTAATCCTCTCTCAGATGTAGGGTTAATGTAAGGAATAAATATATGCAATATAAAATGAATGACAATTGTAACCCAGCCCAGAGTGTGTGAGTGTATGTGAAATGTAATAAGGTAAATGCCCTGGCTAAGTGAACACCTTAATTTTGATTGACTAAAATGTTATCATGGAAACCAAGTCTGGAGTGTATGTGGAAATGATAAGGCCAAGTGTCAGATAAAGTCGTGCAGAATGCCTGAGCTGAAAGACCCCTAAAAACCCTGGTCTGGCATCTACAGTTGGCTCATCCCCGAGAGCCCAATGGAGACTCTTTGTCTTGAGATCAGCTCATTTCCAGAGCCCTCCCACTAATTCCAGATGCCCCAAATCTGGACTGTGACTCCATCAGGAATCCAAAGCACAGCAGGAAACACTGCAGACCTTGCCTGTGCAGCCATTGGAACCAGGCTACAATATTTGCCAGACTAGAGGTGAGAGTGTGTGTGTGAATGAATGAGATCCCTTTTCACTTCCAATTTGTTTATTGTTGCTTATGAATAAATACTTGTATAACCTGATCCTCTGGATCACAGGCACTCTCTTTATTTCACTCTCGGCCCCATCCCTAAACTTGACTCAGTTGGGGAAGAACTTTTCCCATTCTGTAGGCTGCCATTTTGTCCTATTGATGGTGTCCTTAGCCTTGCAAAAGCTTTTCAGTTTAATGAGGTACTATTTATTAGTTGTTGATCTTAGTGCCTGCGCTATTGGTGTTCTGTTCCAGATTTTTCTTCTGTGCCAATGAATTTAAGGCAGTTCTCCACTATCTTTTTTATTAATTTTAATGTGTCTAGTTTTGTGTTGAGGGCTTTGAACCACTTGAACCTTAATTTTGAGCAGGGTAATGAATGTTGGTCTATTTCCATTCTTCTACATGCAGACTTGTAGGTCCAGGGAGTCTATGGGAGTGACCCTAGCTCAGATTCTTACTAGTGTGTGTTGAAGGGGGGGAAATATCAAGGCTGAAGTGGCCATATTCTCTACAGGCTGGATTTCCAGTAGGAGAAGAACATCAACCCATCCACAAAAGCTTCAACCCCATATTTGTCCTGTCTACAAGATACACAGCAATATAGAAGGAGAAGAGATGGAAGGCACACATAACCAAGGGCTGGCTCAACTTGAGACCCATCTCATGGGAGTGATCCAACTGCTGATATTATTAATGATACTCTGCTATGCTTGCAGACAGGAACTATTTCCTCAGAGGCTTCATCCAGAAGTAGATGGAAACAAATGCAGAGACCCACAGTTATAAACACCAGATGAGGACCAGGAGTCTTGTAGAAGAGGTTGGGATAGAATTTGAGTGAGCTGGAAAGGTCAAAGAGACCTACAGAGTTAACTAACTTGGGCCTGTAGGGACCCACAGAGATTGAACCACCAGCCAAAGAGCATGCAGGGGCTAGACCTAGCCTCCCCTATGTTTATAGCAAATGTGCAACTTGTTATTCATGTGGTTTCCCTAACAAGTAATGTGGGGCTGTTTCTTACTCTGTTGCCTAGCATTGGATCCCCTTTCTCTACTGGACTATCTAGTAGGGCCTCAGTTGGAGAAGATGTGCTTCTTCTTGCTGGGACTAGTTGTCCCAAGGTGATGTCTCTAATGAGAAGGGGAGAGGTTCATGTGGAGAAGGATTTATGAGGACTGGGCTGAGAGAAAAGGAGGAGGGGGCTGAAAATGGGGTGTAAAGTAAATAAAAAATAAATTATGGGAAAAATAAAATTATTTATCTGGAAGAGCAGAGCAGCCAGTGCTCTAAATTACTGAGCAATCTCTCCAGCCTCCAAGAACATTTCTCAATGAGAATCATTCTTATAATTGTGTGTGTTATCAAGCTTGTTAAAAAATAGATTCTGCATAAATACAGTCTAAAACAGTTCACTAATAATATAGTGCTCTGAATTCTAACTTTTAAAAAGCTGTACTTTTAACTTAAAGTATCACAAATAAAACAAAAGAAACAAGCAAAAAACCCCAAGCACATACCAAATCAATTAAATAATCAAAGCATACACCTGCAGGTAATTAGCAGCTGTCATATTTACAAATTTGTTTCATTTGGTTTGATGTGCTTATGTTTTGGCTGAATAATTAACATCAAGTTGGCCTCATTCTTCTCATAGTTTGTGTTCAATTAACTCTGCCATAATTTCTGCTTTTGGTGTCTGAGTGCCCCAAGGCCCAGACCATTTCATTTGTACAACTAAACACTGTTATTGTCAGGTTACAGTTAATTAAAGCACAGCAGTATATAAAAAAATATATTATACTTCAGAGGTGTAAGCCAACCTTTACTACATAATTATTTTGCAAACAATCAAAACAAAACACCCTGTGGCAAAAGAATAAAAACAGGTGCAATTTTGAATTTGAAGAAGAAAATCTGAGAAGCAGAAATCTTACTTTGTTTTGTTTTTTTAATTATTACATCCATGTACTAAATATATGAACAAACTTTTATTCAGAAGATATGCTTAGAATTACTAAATTTAAAATTTATAAACATTAAACAGTTTCTGAAGCAGGGCATGCTTGGCCACAGCTTTGATCCCTGCACTCAAGTGGCAGAAACAGACAGATCTCTATGAGTTCTCTGTTAGCATAGTCTACATTGTGCCAATCAGAGCTGCATAATGAGAGTGTGTCTCAAAAAGCAAAAACAAAAAACAAAATTTCTGGTTTCTGAATATTGTATCTGAATGTGGTAGGTATGGATCTGGATATATATGTACTTGTGTGAATCTCGGAAAGTCTGTATTCACGAAAGAACACACATTGTATGCACTCACCGATAAGCAGATATTAGCCCAGAAGCTTGGAATACCCAAGAAACAATTCACATATCAAATGATGCCTGAGAAGGAAGGAAAGACCCCCTAGTCCCGGAAAGGCTCAGTGCAGCAGTGTAGGGGAATACCAGGATATGGAAATGGGAAGGGGGTGATTGGGGAACAGGGGAAGGAAAGAGGGCTTATGTGACTTTTGGGGAGGAGGGATCTAGAAAAGGGGATATCATTTGAAATGTAAATAAAGAATATATAGAATTAAAAATAAGTTTGTAGTGGCTGGTTTTGTGTGTCAACTTGACACAAATTAATTATCACAGAGAAAACGGAGCCTCCCTGGAAGAAATGCCTCCATGAGACCCATCTATAAGGCATTTTCTCAATTAGTGACCAAGGTGGGAGGTCTCAGCCCTTTGTGGGTGGTGTCATCCCTGGGCTGGTCCTGAGTTCTATAATAAAGCAAACTGAGGAAGCCAGGGGAAGCAATGCAGTAAGCAGTATCCCCCCATGCCTGCCTCCAAGTTCCTGCCCTGTGTGAGTTCCTGTCCTGACTTCCTTTGGTGATGAACAGCAATGTGGAAGTGTAATCTGAATAAAGCCTTTCCTCCCCAACTTGCTTCTTGGTCATGATGTTTTGTGCAGTTATACAAACTCTGACTAAGACAGAGTTCATGTAGTCTATGGATTGGGTATTGCCATTAACAAAATAGTTATTCTGTTCATTTCATTTAATCACTAGATTTTTATAGCTCCGTTATATAGAAATACTATGATTCCAGAATGATAGTCCAACATAGTTAACTTATCACTCAATGCTCTTATGACATAAGCTCCAACTAAAATGGCACATGTAGCCTGCAAGCCATACTGATGGAAACAAAAAATGCTCACTCCCAAACATTGTTCTTTCTCTGTGTCTTTTGCTTTAGGAAGACATTTTCAAACTGAAATATTCATATTTGTTTTAATATTATTGTTTCATAGCTGCATCAGCATGGTCTATGCATGATGCAAAGCAAGGGATTGGGTCCAATGCCTTCTGTTTCCTTTTCAGTTCCCTCTGCAGGGCCATGTCATGTCTTGACTGTCCCTTGGCTTCTAGATGGGAATGAGCACTGTCTGTATTGCTTGCTCTACCTTGTCTCTTCCAGATCAATGCTGAGGGCATAGTGCTTTGCCTAAACAGATATGATTTCCAGACCTGCTTTTCTTTGGCCAAATCATTCATTATTGTGAGTCACCTTTTACCATGATGTCCTAACATGTGGAATATGTACTGGAAACTCCATATTCCCCTGTTTATATTAGCAGGCAGTCTCAGTTCTTCTTGTCTGTCATCTTGATCCTGTTGATCCATAGAGTCCAGGCGTGCTGATATTGTATCCTAAAGCCATAATCAGTTCTTTCTATATTCTCCTGGCAAGAATTGGATTCCCAGGGAAAGAAGTTGCAGAAAATGGGAAGGTCAGAAATATTTCAGAACTTTCTAGTTCAGTTCCTTCAGCTCTACCTGGGAGGCCAGGTTGTGCTTTTGCCTTCTCAATCCCTGTGTGCTATACTCAAAACTTGCTGCAGAAAACTGCAGAAGTATAATGATAGCAACTTATTCATCTCATCCAGGCCCCATGACCTAGAACCTAAGGTCTATCCTGTCAGTATTCATTACCTACATTTGTGTGGTCATTGGGGTTGGCTGAACTGCTGCCTTTGTCTGGGTCCTCAGTACCTCCATCCTGGGAAGTTCTTCCCTAGATCCAGCCAGGACAGATGTAAACCCAAGATAACATAAGCTGTCTCAGGTGTCTATACTCATCCTTATCTCTCTGTGATGTCTGACAGGTTCGGACCTCAAAAGACAGAGAAGCCTGCCTCTGATTTTCAGATGACTGGATGATAAATGGATGATCCTGAAAGTCAGCATGAGAGAAGTGTAGGTGAAAGCAGGAGCACAATTATCTTTTGGGATTTGAACAGTGATTATAAAGAGTGCATACAGTTCTTGCAGAGGAGCCAAATTCGCTTTCAACACCAACATTGAACAGCTCACCACTGTCTATAACTCCAACTCTATGGGATCCAACATTTTCCTCTTGTCTCTGAAGGCATCTGCATTAATGTGCACCTTATTACATGAAGACACACAAGTACATGTGGACAGAAATTAAATAAATTGAAAAAACCCCACTACACCTCTCTAAAGAAATATTTATGAAGATTTAATATTAATAGTTGATTTAATCAAGTATTCTTCTAAAGAAGGACTTATGTACAGGTAAAAATTACTTGATTTATCCTATTTGGCTTTTGGAATACCTAAATATTATTCCAGGGTTGTACATTAATCGGTGAAAAGCAAAGAATGCAGTACATACAATTATCCCAGTGTTCATCATTGCTCTTCATTTTCACTCTCTCAAACATCCCAACTCTAGTCTATGAGGTTTAAGTATCTGCTACAAAAAATAGGAACCAACCTTATTAAGTTAGTGATCTAACTTAAGGAATTAGCTTATAAAACCTAGTAGATTACTTAAAAATTTATTTACCTCCCAATTAAAATTATAGTGATACTTTCTGAAGGTGACTAATAAAATCATGCATAATTACTCAAAAGACATTTCATTTTTCTAGATAATTATAGTATATTACCAAATTTTACAACTAATAGTTTTGTAATCTAAAATGAATTTGTAACTAAAATTTGTAACTAAAATTTCATTTGTAACTAAAATGAATTATACACTATTACCCCTTAGTAAAATAACGTATGTAAAAAGCTAAATATATGGATTATTGCTTGCTCCTATATAAACTATAGGTACAAGTGTAATTTATATCAATGATCCCAGTAAATTATGAATCACTTTAGAATTCCTACTCAAAGCAAGTTTTGCAAAGTAAGATGCAACATTCTCCCTTTTCTGGAGTTTCTTTGACCTCACTGTCCTCCCGTCTGGAGGGGACCTTAGATTACCCAGATAGATCTAATTTTCTAAACTACATCGTCTATCTTTCAAAGCTGCCTACACATATTTTGTCTAGTAGCAGCCCTCAGAGATTATCACTTGAAGTCATTCCACATGGTTATTGAACATAGACAGGTGGAGCTGGTATGGGCTTGGAGCCTTCACCCCTATGTTCTAGTCTCTAGAAAGGATATTGACATGAAAGGGTTATTGAAAGAGAAACTTAAACACAACCCAACTACAAAATCTCTCAAGCTACAGTTTGCCTGAAATATGTGCTGGGGCAAGGATTGTGCAGGACATATAGGAATGGCCAACCAATGTCTCATTTAACTTGAGTTCTACTCCACAAGAGTCCATGCCTGACATTGCTTAGATGGCTAGAAACTGAAGAATACATAGCCCAGAGACTTGGTTTGGAACCAAACATCGCTGCATTAAAAAAAAATCATTGAAATAGTTCATAATATTCTGCTGTCTTTGTAGATCGGTATCTTGTATAGTCACCATTAGAGAGACTTTCTTTAGAAACATATGGGGAAAGCAGCAGAAACACACAGCCAGACATCATGTAGACAGAGTCTAAACTGGAGGTTTCTATAGGGTCCTTTCCCCCCGAAGATTGAAACCCCACCCAACATTGGGAGGAAAGATTGTAGGAGTCAGAAAAGATAGAGGACACCAAGAGAACATGGTCTACCTAATCGACTAAGCATGGCTCACATAGCGATGGAATCAGCAAGCACAGGGCCTTACAGGGAATCAGCAAATACAGGACAAAGTATTCTGTGAGTATGTTATACTGTTTTTATTGGAATTCTAACACCAGGTGTGGGTATATCTCTGACTCTTTTACCTGCTCTTGGGGCCTTTTTCCTCTTATTGAGTTGCCTTGTCCAGTATTGATATGAGCTTTGCCTTGGTTAGGGTTTTACTGCTGTAAACAGACACTATGATGAAAGCAACTCTTATAAGGACATCATTTAATAGGGGCTGGCTTACAGGTTCAGAGGTTCAGTCCATTATTGTCAATGCAAGAGCATGGCAGTATCCAGGCTCTACAGGTGGATCTGAGAGTTCGATGTCTTCATCTGAAGACTGCTAATGGAAGAATTGGCTTCCAGACAACTAAGATGATGGTCTTAAGCCCACACACACAGTGACACACCTTTTCCAATGAGGCCATACCTCCTCATAGTGCCACTCCCTGGACCAAGCATATACAAACCATCACAAAGGCTTTCATATTTCCTCATTGTTTCTTTGTTTTCCTGTTTGTCTGTAGTCTTGTGGCAGCCTGCTCTGTTCTGAAAAGGAAATGGATAAGCAATATATCTGGGTGGTCATGGGAATCTAGGAAGAATGGAGGAATGGGAAACTGTGGTTGGGATGTATTGCATAAATGAAGAATCTATTTTCAATACAAAATTTAAAAATAAAATAAAGCCTAACCATAAAATAAAATTGATTAAATAAAAACTTCACCTGAATAGTTGTGTTCATGCAATAAACAAAGGCAATGAACAGTAAATGGGAAACAAAGCATGTTCTTGTATTCTATAAAAGCAGTGTAGCCTTCCTGGGTGGTCAGCCAGGTCCCATATTTCCTTAGGAAATGCCATCCTGCTATATGATTAGAAAAATAAAGCACTAAAGCAACTAGGCAGGCTTTGCCAGTAATTTTACCAAGATTCTCTTTCTATAAAATATTATAGGATACACTCACTGTCTGATGAGTAGCATTGTCATGATATAAATAGGCCCAAATATTAAAAAATGAGTTATTAAAATTTTGTCTTTGTTTTATTTTAAAACATAGTATCTTTGAAGAAAAAAATTCTCATTGAATCACAAGCAATTACCACAGTATGTGAGTGAAAACTAGCATTTTAAAAGAAAAACAGTATATTTATCTGTTTGTGTGTATGTGTGTGTATGTGTGTATGTGTGTGCACATGTGTGTGAAGAATCCACATTTAAGTGGCTTAACATCAAACACACACAC
The DNA here is from genome assembly GCF_947179515.1 of Apodemus sylvaticus. Taxonomy (NCBI): domain Eukaryota; kingdom Metazoa; phylum Chordata; class Mammalia; order Rodentia; family Muridae; genus Apodemus; species Apodemus sylvaticus. The sequence goes on from NC_067490.1 coordinate 54,425,762, forward strand.
TCACATGCTGAACTTATTGTTTATAAGAAACACTATTAAAGACCATAAAATAAAAATAATAAAGATGATTCCTGTCTTCTGCGGAGGTAATTTTGAAAAGGGAAGCTATGTACCCAGAAAAAATTATGAATAGCAATTCAAAGCACACATGAAGAAGTGAAATGCTGAAGAAAGAACTAAGCAAGGCCTTGCCTCTTATGAGAATGATGTATGCGCAATAACAATTACCTGACAGAGGCAACTGAGATCAGTCTTCTGTCCTGGAAATATATGACACCAGATGGTGTGACAGGGTAAGCCAGTCGATGGAGAACACTACATCATCAGAGGAGCTGGAGACCAATAGGATGTTGGGAGGTGGGTTATAAATGTTTATTTATTTTCTGTAATAAATGAGTTCTGCTTTTGCCACTTGCCTGACTCCCAGGGCCTGTGTCATTGATCCTGTGTGGCCCTACCCCTGCCTTCAAAGATCCGCCTGGGGAAAACAACAAAATGTAATATTTTTCTTAAATGATCAGTCCAAATACAAAGCATAATAATGAATCAGAGAAAATATATTTATTAGTTTGCATAACCTTAAAAGAAGAGAGAGAAAGATGTGTGTGTGTGTGTGTGTGTGTGTGTGTGTGTGTGAGAGAGAGAGAGAGAGAGAGAGAGAGAGAGAGAGAGAATGGGGAAAGGGAGAAGAGAGGGAAGGAAAGAATGATAAAGGAAAGTGAAGAAAGAAAAGAGAGAAATGGGAAAGAGGAGAGAGCTAGAAAAGAGACAAAGTGGGGAATTGAACAATGCATGCAGAAGTTTGGAAGAAGACAATAGTAGTTCAGGGTAGGAATGTACCTTGTATCGACAGGGTAGTGCAGAGACCTAAATGTCCTTCCACTTAGGTTGTTGTATTTCCCTTCAGAAAATTATATTACCACAGCACATCTAGAGTAAATAAAACACATCTTAGTGGCTCAAACCCAACAGTCCTTTTTCACATAGAATGGTCATAGAGGTGTCAGAGAAGGCAGGATATCTGTGAAAACATGTGAACAGTCTGTGGCCCTGACAAAATTACTAGCCAGCATTTATTGTTTGAGAAAATTACAAGATTTTACTTCTTTCTTTTCTTTTTTTTATTCAATATATTTTTTATTTACATTTCAAATGATTTCCCCATTTCTGGCCCCTCACTCCCCGAAAGTCACATAAGCCCCCTTCCCTCCTCCTCTTCTCTCATCCACCCCTTCCCACTTCCCTGTTCTGGTTTTGCCCTATACTGCTACACTGAGTCTTTCCAGAACCAGGTGCCACTCCTCCATTCTTCTTGTACCTCATTTGATGTGTGGATTATGTTTTGGGTATTCCAAATTTCTAGGCTAATATCCACTTATTAGTGAGTGCATACCATGATTGATCTTTTGAGACTGGGTTACCTCACTTAGTATGATGTTCTCCAGCTCCATCCATTTGCCTAAGAATTTCAGGAATTCATTGTTTTTAATGGCTGAATAGTACTCCATTGTGTATATATACCACATTTTTTTTGCATCCATTCTTCTGTTGAGGGATACCTGTGTTCTTCCCAGGTTCTGGCTATTATAAATATGGCTGCTATGAACATAGTGGAGCGCATATCCTTATTACATGCTGGGGAATCCACTAGGTATATGCCAAGGAGTGGTATAGCAGGATCCTCCGGAAGTGACATGCCCAGTTTTCTGAGGAACTACCAGACTGATTTCCAGAGTGGTTGTACCACTTTGCAACCCCACCAGCAGTGAAGTGGTGTTCTTCTTTCTCCACATCCTTGCCAACACCTGCTGTCTCCTGAATTTTTAATCTTAGCCATTCTGACTGGTATAAGGTGAATTCTCAGGGTTGTTTTGATTTGCAGTTCCCTAATGACTAATGAAGTCGAGCATTTTTTAAGATGTTTCTCAGCTATTCAAAGTTCTTCAGGTGAAAATTCTTTGTTTAACTCTGTCCCCCATTTTCTAATAGGGTTATTTGGTTTTCTGGGGTTTAACTTCTTGAGTTCTTTGTATATATTGGATATTAGCCCTCTATCTGATGTAGGGTTGGTGAAGATCTTTTCCTAATTTGTTGGTTGCTGATTTGTCCTTTTGATGGTGTCCTTTGCCTTACAGAAATTTTGTAATTTAATGAGGTCCCATTTGTCAATTCTTGATCTTAGAGCATACGCTATTACTGTTCTTTTTAGGAACTTTCCCCCTGTACTGATGTCCTCAAGGGTCTTTCCCAGTGTGTGGCTTTATGTGGAGGTCCTTGATCCATTTGGAGTTGAGCTTAGTACAAGGAGAGAAGGATGGATCAATTCGAATTCTCCTGCATGCTGACCTCCAGTTGAACCAAACTAAACCTAAAACGAAACCTAAGGATAGCAGGTATAGAAGAGAATAAAGTTTCCCAACTTAAACTGTAAATATCTTCAACAAAAGTATAGAAAACTTTCCTAACCTAAAGAAAGAGATGCCCATAAACATACAAGAGGCCTACAGATCTCCAAATAGGGTGGACCAGAAAAGAAATTCCTCCTGTCACATAATATTCAAAACACCAAATTCACAAAATAAAGAAAGAATATTAAAAGCAGTAAAAGAAAAAGTCTAGTAACATGTAAAGGCAGACCTATCAAAATTACACCAGACTTACCAGAAACTATGAAAGCTAGAAGATCCTGGGTAGATGTTATACAGACCCTAAGAGAACACAAATGCCAGCTCAGCCTACTATATACAGCAAAACTCTAAATTACCATAGATGGAGAAACCAAGATATTCCATGACAAAAAAAATTTACACAGTATTTTTCCACAAATCCAGCCATACGAAGGATAATAGATGGAAAATGCAAACACAAAGAGGGAAGCTACTCCCTAGAAAGAGCAAGAAAGCAATCTTCTTTCCACAAACCCCAAAGAAGATAGTCACACAAACATAAAAATAACAGCAAAAATAACAGGACTAAACAAACACTATTCCTTAATATATTTTAACAGCAATGGACTCAATTCCCCAGTAATATAGAATAACAGTCTGGATATGTTAACAGAAACCAACATTTTCCTGCATACAGGAAATGTACCTCAGTGTCAAAGAAAGACACTACCTCGGAGTAAACGGCTGGAAAACAATTTTCTAAGCAAATGGTCCAGAGAAACAAGCTGGAGTAGCCATTCTAATATTGACTAAAACCAACTTTCAGCCAAAAGTTATCAAAAGGAATATGGAAGGACACTTCATACTAATCAAAAGAAAAAAATCTACCAACAAGAGCTCTCAATTCTGAACATCTATGTTCCAAATTCAAGGGAACACACATTCATAGACGAAGCTCTATTAATGTTCAAAGCACACATTGCACCTTACACAGCAATAGTAGCACACTTCAACACCTTACTTTCATCAATGGACAGATCAGGGAAACACACACTAAACAGAGACATACTGAAACTAACAGAAGTTATGGACCAAATGGATTTAACAGATACATATGGAACATTTCATTCTAAAACAAAAGAAGATACCTTCTTCTCAGTACCTTGTGGTACCTTCTCCAAAACTGACCATACACTCAGTCACAAAACAGACCTCAACAAATACAAGAAGATTGAAATAATTCCATGCATACTATCAGATCATCATGGATTAAGGCTGATTTTTCAATAGCAACAAAAACAACAGAAAACACACATACACATGGTAGCTGAATAACTTCCTACTCAATGATACCTTGGTCAAGGAAGAAATAAAGAAATTAAAAACATTTTAGAATTTAATGAAAATGAAGGCACAATATACTCAGACTTATGGGACAATGCAAGCAGTGCTAAGAGGACAACTCAGCTCTGAGTGCCTCAAAAAAAAAAATCTCACTGGAGAGAGCATATACTAAGAGCTTAACAGCATACTTGAAAGTTCTAGAATGAAAAGAAGCAAATATACCCAAGAGGCGTAGAAGGCAGGAAATCTTCAAACTCAGGGCTGAAATCAACCAAGTAGAAACAAAAAGAACTATACAAAGAATGAACACACTAGGAGCTGGTACTTTGAGAAAATCAACAAGATAGATAAACCCTTAGGCTAACCAGAGGGCACAGGGACAGGATCCAAATTAACAAAATCTGAAATGAAAAGGGAGATATAATAACAGAAATGGGAGATATAACAACAGAAACTGAGGAAGTTAAAGAACTCATCAGATCCTACTGCAAAAGCCCATATTAAAAAAAAAAACTGTAAAATCTGGATGAAATGGACAATTTTCTAGACAAATACCAAATACCAAAGTTACTTCAGGACCAGATAAATCATCTAAACAGTCCCATAACCCCTCAAGAAATAGAAGCAGTCATTAAAAGTCCCCAACCAAAAAAAAAAAAAAAAAAAAAAAAAAAAAAAAAAAAAAAAAAAAAAAGCTCAAAGCCAGATGGGTTTAGTGCAGAATTCTATCAAACCTTCAAAGACCTAATACTCTTCAAACTATTCCACAAAATAGCAACAGAAGGCACACCGCCAAGTTCATTCTATGAAGCCACAGTTATACTTAGTATTCCCCCTTGGGAATGGAATGGTTTTTCTCTAATCATGAACTTGTCCTGATTTCCTTTTATAGAGTACTTCATAAGAGACATTTTTCTACTTATATCATGTTTAATGTTCTAAATAGATTTTAAAAAGTGGTTGAGTGCATATTACTTTTAGCTTAAGAAAATATGTATATAATAGGCATTTAACTATCAAATAGTTTTGATGACTTTAAAAATATCAATACTTAATTGTATATTTTAAAATAAATTTTATTAGTTTAATAAGAAAAAACTCCACTGCTTGCTTTGATGATGGACAGCAGCAAATTGTAGGAGCTGAAAGCAACTACCAGCCAAGAGCCAATAAAGTTATGAGACCTTCAGTTCTACAACCTCAAGGAATTGAATTCTGCCATCCACCAGTGATGTGGGAAGTTGATCTGGAGACTTAGATAAAGCCAGTGTGATGACTTACTTGTAGCAACGTAAGACTGTAGCAGAGGACAGTTATGTGATTCTCAGACTTTTGACCCTATGAAACTTTGAGACAGTAAATGCTGCTACAAGCTAATAAATTTGTGGTGCTCCAACAAACAGAAAATAAAACTCCAAAGTCCCCTATTTTTCAAGCAGAATTGTCTTCCTCTCTTCCTCCACCCTCCTTCCTTCCCTTGCTCTTTCTCCCATCATTGCACATTAGACAGTGGGTTTTTTTTTAAGTAAGTAGAATTAGTAATGGCAATGTGTATATTAATAGATGAAGTCTCAAATGATGTGCTAACAAAAGTTTAGTATGTTACCTGTATCTGGTTTTCTCCTAAAGGCTGTCATTTAAACTCAGGGACAGCATCAGGTTTATTAAAGCCATAGTGTCTTTAACTATGAGAACATAGGGTTCACCTGTCTGAAAAGGATTAAAAAAAAAAAAGAAAGAAAAACAGTGCACAGTTCTGCAAAATGTATTCAGAACTGAAAACCCTAGCATACTATAAAAATGTCAGATTTTCAAAAATGCAGATTTATTTTATGGCAATATTTAAAATAATATAGAATTTTATTACTTATGTATTTTTACTTAATAATATTCCATATTTTCAAATAGCTTTGTTTGATTTTCACCATGAAAATGATTCATTTGGTCATTCATTTGACCAGATTTAAATACAAAGCAGCTTTGTAAGTCAGCAGACTGATTGCTGTGTTCAGAAACACTCAGGTGGTAAGCAGCAAGCTTCCAGTCAAATTTAGTTCTTTTTTGGTCTGCTTTTGTTGATGTCTACATTGGGTAATATTTTCAGTATGGTAGATCATTCCATAATTGTCATCTTTCCATTAGGTCAACTTCAACTTGAGCTCAACTTTGATTAAAATGGTTCATAAATGTTCTCTGCCATTATAATCCTAGGCAGAGTGAGCATGGTACATAGCTGACTTTTGGGTTGCCACTCCCCAATCTGAATCTGTATTCTCTTCTACTATTTTTTATTATACATATATTCTTTATTCACATTTCAAATGTTGTCCCCTTTCCTGGTTCCCCCACCTGAAGATCCCTTAACCCATCCCCTCTTCCACTGCTCACCAATACACTCCTGCTTCCCTGTCCTGGCATTCCCCTATACTGGGGCATCTAGCCTTCTCAGGACCAAGGACCTCTCCTCCCTTTGATGTCCAACAAGGCCATCCTCTTCTTCATATACATCTGGAGCCATAGGTTCCTCCATGTGTACTCTTTGGTTGATGGCTTAGTCCCTGGGAGCTCTGGTGGAGCTAGGTGGTTCATATTGTTGTTCCTCCTATGGCACTGCAAACGCCTTCATTTCCTTGGCTCTATTCTCTAGCCCCTCCATTGGGGATCATGTGCTCAGTTCAATAGTTGGCTGAGAGTATCCCCCTCTGTATTTGTCATGCACTAGCATGACCAGGGAGCCTCCCAGGTGATAGCTATATCAGGCTCCTGTAAGCAAGCACTTGTTGACATACACAATAGTGTTTGGGTTTTGTGACTATATAGGATGGATCCCTAGGTAGAGCAGTCGCTGGATGGTCTCTCCCTCAGTTTCTGCTCCATACTTTGTCTCTGTATCTCCTCCTGTGGGTATTTAGTTCTTCTTCCTAAGCAGGACCAGAGTATCCATACTTTGTTCTTCCTCCTTCTTGAGCTTCATTTGATCTGCGAATTGTGTCTTGGGTATTCCAAGATTCTGTGCTAATATCCACTTATCAATGAGTGCATACCATGTGTGTTCTTTTGTGATTGTGTTACCTCACTCAGGATAATAGAACTTTTCCAGTTCCATCCATTTGCCTAAGAATTTAATGAATTCATTGCTTTTAATAGCTGAGTAGTATTCTATTGTGCTGAGAAAATTCCATTCCATATTTTCTGTATCCATTCTTTCAATGAGGGACATTTGGGTTTTTTCCAGCTTCTGGCTATTTTAAATGGGGATACTATGAACATAGTAGAGCATGTGTCCTTGTTGTATGCTGGAGAATCCTCTGGGTATATGCCCAGGAGTGGTATGACAGGGTCCTCAGGTATCTATCTATCTATCTATCTATCTATCTATCTATCTATCTATCTATCTAGAGATAGAGAGATAGAGACAGAGACAGAGACAGAGAGATAGAGATAGAGATTGATGTATATATATACCAGTTTTCTGATGTTCTTCCAAACTGATTTTCGGAGTGGTTCTACCAGATTCCACTTCCACTAGCAGTGGAGGAGTGTTCCTCTTTCTCCACATCCTTGCCAGCACATGCTGTCTCCTGAGTTTTTGATCTTAGCCACTCTGACTGGTGTGAGGTAAAATCTTAGGGTTGTTTTGATTTGCATTTCCTGATGACTAAGGATGTTGAACATTTCTTTAGGTGTTTCTCAGTCATTCAATATTCCTCAGGTGAAAATTCATCTTTAGCTCTGTACCCAATTTTAATAGGATTATTTGGTTCTCTGGAGTCTAACTTCTTGAGTTTCTTGTATATATTGGATATTAGTTCTCTGTCAGAAGTAGTGTTGGTAAAGATCTTTTCCAAATTTGTTGGTTGCCATTTTGTCTTATTGACAGTGTCCTTTGCATTACAGAAACTTTGCAATTTTATGAAGTCCCATTTGTCACTTCTTGACCTTACAGCATAAGCTATTGGTATTCTCTTCAGGAAATTTTCCCATGTGCCAAAGGCTCTTCCCCAGTTTCTTTTCTGTTAGTTTCAGTGTGTCTGGTATTATGTGGATGCCCTTGATCCACTTGGAGTTGAACATAGTACAAGGAGATAAGATTGGATTTATTTGCATTCTTCTGCATGCTAGCCCCCAGTTGAGGCAGCACCATTTTTTGAAAAGGCTATCTTTTTTTCCACTGGATGGTTTTAGCTCCTTTGTCAAAGATCAAGTGACCATAGGTGTGCAAGTTCATTTCTGGGTCTTTAATTCTCTTCCATGGGTCTACTTGCCTGTCAATGTACCAATATCATGCAGATTTTAACATTGTTGTTCTGTAATACTGCTTGAGGTCTAGGATACTGATTCCTCCAGAATTTCTTTTACTGTTGAGCACAGTTTTAGCTATCCTGGATTTTTTCTTATTCTAAATAATGTGAGGATTGCCTTTTCTAACTCTATGAAGAATTCAGTTGGAATTTTGATGGGGATTGCATTGAATCTGTAGATTGCTTTTGTCAAGATGGCTATTTTTACTTTATTAATCCTGAAAATCCACAAGCATGGGAGATCTTTACATCTTTTGAGGTCTTCGTTGATATCTTTCTTCAGGAAATTGAAGTTCTTATCATACAGATCTTTCACTTGTTCTGTTAGAGTCACACCAAGATACCTTATTTTTTTTGTGATGATTGTGAAGGGTATCATTTGCCTAATTTCTTTCTCAGCCTATTTATCCTTTGAGTAGAGGAAGGCTACTGATTGTCTGAGTTAATTTTATATCCAGCCATTTTGCTGTAGTTGTTATTCTGCTCTACAGTAGGAGTTCTCTGGTGGAGTTTTTTTGGGTCTCTTAAGTATCCTATCATATCATTTGCAAATAGTGATAATTTGACTTCTTCCTTTCCAATTTGTATCCTTTGACCTTTTTTGTCGAATTGCTCTAGCTAGAATCAAGTACTATAATGAATAGATATGGAGAGAGAGTGCAGCCTTGTCAAGTCCCTGATTTTAGTGGGATTGCTTCACATTTCTTTCCATTTAGTTTGATGTTGGCTACTTGTTTGTTGGATATTGCTTTTGCTATGTTTAGGTATGGGCCCTGAATTCCTGATCTTTCCAAGACTTTTAACATAAAATGATACTGAATTGTGTCAAATACTTTTTCAGGATCTAATGAAATGAATATGTGGGTTTTTTCTTTGACTTGGTTTATGTAGTAGATTTCATTGATGGATTTCTGTATATTGAACCATCCCAGCATCCCAGGGATGAAGCATACTTGATCATGGTGAATGATAGTTTTGATGTGTTCTTGGATTTGATTGACAAGAATTTTATTGAGTATTTTTGCATCGATATTCTTAAAGGAAATTGGTCTGATGTACTCTATCCTTGTTGGATCTTTGTGTGGTTTTGGTATCAGAGTAAATGTGACTTCATAGAATGAGTTGGGTAGTGTTCCTTCTGTTTCTATTTTGTGTTGGGTATTTTGTTCCTTCTATTTCTATTTCTATTACACTCAATGAAGAGTTTAGATTTCTATGTGATCATGATTTAATTTTGGTATTTGGTATCTGTCTAGGAAATTGTCCATTTCCTCCAAATTTTCCAGTTGTGTTGAGAACAGGCTTTTGTAGTAGGATCTAATGATTTTTTTAATTTCCTCAGTTTCTGTTTTCATATTTCTCTTCTCATTTTTGATTTTGTTAATTTGGATAGTGTCTCTATGCCCTTTGGTTAGTCTTGCTAAGGGTTTATCTATCTTGTTGATTTTTCTCAAAGAACTTGCTCCTAGTTTTATTGATTCTTTGTATAGTTCTTTTTGTTTCTACTTGGTTGATATCAGCCCTGAGTTTGATGATTTCCCACTTTCTACTCCTTTTGGATGTTTTAGCTTCTTTTTGTTATAGAACTTTCAGGTGTGCCATTAAGCTGCTAGTGTATGTTCTCTCCATTTTCTTTTTGGAGGCACTCAGGGCTATGAGTTTTCCTCTTAGCACTGCTTTCATTGTGTCCCATGAGTTTTTGTATGTTGTGCCTTCATTTTCATTAAATTCTATAAAGTCTTTGATTTCTTTCCTTATTTCTTCCTTGACCGAGGTATCATTGAGTAGAGCATTGTTCAGCTTCCATGTGTATGTGGGTTTTCTGTTGTTTTTGTTGCTATTGAGGATCACCCTTACTCCATAGTGATATGATAGGAGAGATGGGATTAGTTTGATCTTCTTATATCTCTTGAGGTCTGTTTTGTGCCCAGTTAATTATACGGTTGATTTTCGAGATGGTACCATGAGGTCCTGAAAAGAAGGTATATTCTTTTGATTTAGGATGAAATGTTCTCTCTCTCTCTCTCTCTCTCTCTCTCTATATATATATATATATATATATATATATATATATATATATATAATCTATAAAATCCATTTGGTCCAAAACTTCAATTAGTTTCACTGTGTCTCTGTTTAGTTTGTAACAATGGCCCATTGAGTAGAGTGTTGAAGTCACCCACAATTATTGTGTGAGGTGCAATGTGTGCTTTGAGCTTTAGTAAAGTTTCTTTTATGAATGAGGGTACCCTTGCATTTGGAGCATATATGTTCAAAATTGCAATTTCTTCTTGGTGGATTATTCCTTTGATGAGTATGCAGTGTCCTTCCATGTCTTTTTTGATGACTTTAGGTTGAAAGTCAATTTTATCTGGTATTAGGATGGCTACTACAGCTCATTTCTTGGAACCATTAGCTTGGAAAATTGTTTTTCAGCCTTTTACTCTGAGGTAATGTTTGTCTTTGACACTGAGGTACATTTCCTGTATACAGGAAAATGCTGGGTCCTGTTTACATATCTAGTCTGTTAGTTTATGTCTTTTTATTGGGGGAATTGAGTCCATTGTTGTTAAGAGACATTAAGGAATAGTGATTGTTGCTTCCTGTTATTTTTCATGCTATTTTTATGTTTGAGTCATTATCTTCTTTTGGGTTTGTTGAAAGAACATTACTATCTTGCTTTTTCTAAGTTGTAGTTGCCCTTGTTGTATTGGTGTTTTCCATCTATTATCCTTTGTAGGGCTGAATTTGTGGAAATATATTGTGTAAATTTTGTTTTATCGTGGAATATCTTGGTTTCTCCATCTATGGTGATTGAAACCTTTCCTGGGTATAGTAGACTGGGCTGGCATTAGTGTTCTCTTAGAGTCTGTATGAGATCTGCCCAGGATCTTCTAGCTTTCATGGTCTCTGATGAGAAGTCCGGTGTAATTCTGGTAGGTCTTCCTTTATATATTATTTGGCCTTTTTCTCTTACTGCTTTTAATATTCCTTCTTTGTTTAGTACATTTTATGTTTTGATTGTTATGTGACAGGAGGTATTTCTATTCTGGTCCAGCCTGTTTGGAGTTCTGTAGACTTCTTGTACATTCATGGGCATCTCTTTTTTTTAGGTTAGGGAAGTTTTCTTCTATAATTTTGAGGAAGGTATTTACTGGCCCTTTAAGTTGTGAATCTTTACTCTCTTCTGTACCTATAATCCTTAAGTTTGGTCTTCTCATTGTGCCCTGGTTTTCCTGAATGTTTTGGGTTACAAGCTTTTTGCATTTTGCCTTTTCTTTGACTGTTGAGTCAGCGATTTCTGGTATGTTAAGCATCTGAGATTCTTTCTTCTATCTTTTGTATTCTGTTGTTGATGTTTGCATCTATGACTCCTGATTTCTGTCCAAGGTTTTCTCTCTCCAAATTCATCTCCCTTTGTGATTTCTTAGATGTTTCTACATCTGTTTTTAGATCCTGGTGGTTTTGCTCAACTCTTTCACTTGTTTGTGTTTTCCTGTAATTTTTAAATGGATTTTTGCATTGCCTCTCTCAGGACTTCTGCCTGTTGAGCCATGTTCTCCTGTATTTCCTTAAGCAATTTTTGTGTTTCCTTTTGAAGGGCTTCTACCTGTTGACTCATGTTCTCCTGTATTTCTTTAAGCGATTTTTGTGTTTCCTTTTGAAGGACTTCTACCTGTTGACTCATGTTCTCCTCTATTTCTTTAAGCAATTTTTTTTTTTGTTTCCTTTTGAAGGGTTTCTACCTGTTGACTCATGTTCTCCTGTATTTCTTTAAGGGAGTTATTGATGTCCTTCTTGAAATACCCTAGCAGCATCATGAGGTGTGATTTTGAATCCATGTCTTGCTTTTCTGATTTGTTAAGGTATTCAGGACTTGCTGTTGTTCGAGAACTTGGTTCAGATGGAGCCATGTGGCCTTGGTTTCTGTTGGTGATATTCTTGCATTTGCCTTTTGCCATCTGGTTATCTCTGTTGTTAGCTGGTATTGCTGTCTCTGACTGTGTCTTCTCTGTGCTCCTCGGAGACCCATTCTCTCTGTGTACACTGGTATGTAGGAACTTCTGTGAGACACACTTTCTTATAGTTGTATTTGGGTATGTAGCTCTGTGGCCCTGATCAACTCTATGTTCAGGCTGTGCTGGATGCCTCCTTTGCTCTGCTGGGTCGATATCTGGCTTCCCACATTGGAGGCGGTGTGCTGTGGCAGGGGATGTTCCCAAGCTGGAGGCAGAAACCCGAAGGCTCCTGCCAGAGGCCTCCAGACAGGATCCTCTGAGCCACAGGGCAGGTCTCACCTGAGCTGACTGCCTTCTCCACACTCCTGAGTATGGATATCTGGCTTTCTGTACCACTTGGAGATGGCATGCTGTGATATGATATTCCTAAGCTTTGCCACAGCCCATGGGACAGCTGTGAGTTCTCGGTCTGTCAGTCTGATGACATATAGTTTAGGTGTTGAACTGAGAGGCAGGTAAGGCCACTGTCATCTCTCTGTTATATGTTACAGGGAATAGGTGTGCAAAATACATATCTTCCTCAATTTGTTATAGCCAGTAAGATGTTGGACACTTTTTTAAAAAAATATATAATTTTAGTATGTCTACCTGTCCCTACAGTTGTAATTTGCCCTGATAAGTTTATAGAGTAAAATCTTTCCTACTCCCAGAAATAAAGTCATTATCAGTCATGGGTAGCATCATATAGATAATGCTGCTCATGTGTCCACTCAGGTTCAGAGCCATCTTCTATATCCAAAATTTATTAAAATGCTGCTTGTAAATGGAACCTTTCAAGGCAAGGCAGTCTAAAAAATCTCCAGGATAAAGTGATTTTGGACAGGCACACCACATCTTAACTTCCAAACATACATAAAATATAATGATCATACTCCCTTCTGTGTTTCCCTTCCTTATCACCACCACCTTTCCACTTCCTCATTCCTATTGGTCACTCTTTGAGTTTCATGCCTTTTGCCCCATGGAGCAAGAGAATTATAATTACATTCTCATTTATAAGACAATTATATACACTTCTTTCATAAAATGTCTTTGTTTCACTTAACAGGGAAATTCCAGTTACCATGATTGTCTAATGATCTACTTTTTAAAGGGTAAACTTAGATAAAGCCAAGAAAACCCCATGACTCTCAAATAACTGAAGTCATTCTCCAACAGAAATGCAGAGAAGTGCAGAGGCTTTTGCTTGTTTCTTTAGTCTCTCTCTCTCTCTCTCTCTCTCTCTCTCTCTCTCTCTCTCTCTCACTCAAAACAAG